>NC_091339.1:23090565-23118065 GCF_038502225.1 Cherax quadricarinatus
ACTCTCCCAAACCAAAACCCAAAACCAAAACCCTTTGAAACCAAACCACTCCCTTAAAACTAAAACCACTCTCCTGACCCAAAAACCCTCTCCTGAAACCAAAACCCCTCCTGAAACCAAACCACTCTCCTGAAAACAAAACCACTCTCCTGAAACCAAAAAGCCAAAAACCCCTTGAAACAAAACCACTCTCCCAAAACCAAACCACTCTCCTGAAACCAAAACCCTCTTGAAACCAAAACCACTTCCCCGAAAAAAACCACCCCCCTGGGCCCAAAAACCCCCTCCTAAACCAAAAACCCAAAACCCAAAAACCCCTCTCCTGAAACCAAAACCAAACCAAACCCTCTCCTGAAACCAAAAAAAAAAACCCTCCTTAAACCAAAAACCCCTCTCCAAAAAAAAACCACTTGAAACCAAACCCTCCTAAACCAAAAACCCCTCCTGAAACCCAAAACCACTCTCCTGAAACCAAAAACCCCTCCTGAAACAAAAAAACCAAAACCACTCTTGAAAACCCAAAACCCTCCTAAACCAAAACCATCTCCTGAAAAAAAACCACTCTTAAAAACCCAAAAAAAACTCCTGAAAAAAAACCACTCTCCAAAAAAAACCCCCCTGAAAAAAAAACCAAACCAAAACCACCCCCTGAAACCAAAACCAAACCAAAAACCCCTCTCCTGACCAAACCACTCCTGAAAAAAACCACTCTCCAAACCAACCACTCTCCTGAAACCAAAACCACCCCCTGCCCCCTCTCCAAACCCAAACCAACCAAAACCACCCCCGAAACCAAAACCAAACCAAAAAACCCCCTAAACCAAAAACCCTCTCCCGAAACCAAAAATCTCCTGAAACCAAAAACCAAAACCCAAAACCACTCTCCAAACCAAAACCCAAAAAAAAACCACTCTCCTAAACCAAAAACCACATCAAAACCACTCTCCACAGATGAATTTCCCTCTCCACGAAGCAAATTCCCTCTCCACGGACTAAAGATCCTCTCCACGCACCAAATTCTCTATCTCAAACCAAAGTCTCTTTTCCTACACTAAGATCCCGGTCCCAAGAAAGAAAGTACCATTTCTTAGATTAAACTATTTTCAATGGAGCGTCGAAAAATAACACCACTTCAGTATAAGTATTTATTATATACGGCTTCACACTGGTCGCCCTTTATCACCTTTGTTGCAACTACTGCTATGTAAGTTCAAGGAGGAGGAGGAAGAGAAGGATGAGGAGGAAGAGGAGGAGGAAGAGGAGGAGGAAGAGAGTAAGAAGAGAGGAGGAAGAGGTGGAGTATGTATCTGAGGTGCTAACAACACAGTTTCTCACAAATAATCAACGTTTTGGAAAGGAAAAATGGGAGGAAGGTCCGTTCTAGACCATTATCAAGGCAAACATTTTTGTCAAGGCGTTTCTATCAAGGCGTTTCGGTCCATTCTGGATCATTATCAAGGCGTTTCGGTCAATCCTGGATCATGACGCGTAAGAAAATAAGGGATTAATTAGACTTTTATCACATGAATTATTTAGTCTCTACTCACCGCAGTTCCGTGAGAAATGAAACCGCATTAAACGACTATGACACATGTGCAGTACCTGGGCATCTTTATTGCTAATAAAGATACCCAGGTACTGCACAAGTACCTCATTCATTAACTTAACGGTACCATCAGTAACATGGTAAACTTCTCTTGGTGCTGCTCTATGGTACAAGCAGCGGCGATTACAACCACTTCTTTATTTCTTGTTTCCGTGGTCAGCTTTTATGACTTACAACCTGTATTCATCACGACACCCGTGAAACTACCCGTGACTATCCTGACACCGGTGTAATGACCCCTGACCCACCAAATACCAGTGTAACGATCCCTGACCCACCAAATACCAGTGTAACGACCCCTGCCCCACCAAATACCAGTGTAACGATCCCTGACCCACCAAATACCAGTGTAATGACCCCTGACCCCACCAAATACTAGTGTAACGACCCCTGCCCCACCAAATACCAGTGTAACGATCCCTGACCCACCAAATACCAGTGTAACGACCCCTGCCCCACCAAATACCAGTGTAACGATCCCTGACCCACCAAATACCAGTGTAATGACCCCTGACCCCACCAAATACTAGTGTAACGACCCCTGCCCCACCAAATACCAGTGTAACGACCCCTGACCCACCAAATACCAGTGTAATGATCTCTGACCCAC
Organism: Cherax quadricarinatus; assembly: GCF_038502225.1. NCBI lineage: Eukaryota > Metazoa > Arthropoda > Malacostraca > Decapoda > Parastacidae > Cherax > Cherax quadricarinatus. Next base: position 23,092,782 of record NC_091339.1, read on the forward strand.
CAAATACCAGTGTAATGACCCTTGCCCCACCAAATACCAGTGTAACGACCCCTGCCCCACCAAATACCAGTGTAATAATCTCTGACCCATCAAATACCAGTGTAATGACCCTTGCCCCACCAAATACCAGTGTAACGACCCCTGCCCTACCAAATACCAGTGTAACGACCCCTGACCCCACCATATACCAGTGTAATGACCCCTGACCCACCAAATACCAGTGTAATAATCTCTGACCCACCAAATACCAGTGTAATGACCCCTGCCCCACCAAATACCAGTGTAACGACCCCTGCCCCACCAAATACCAGTGTAACGACCCCTGACCCCACCATATACCAGTGTAATGACCCCTGACCCACCAAATACCAGTGTAACGATCCCTGAACCCACCAAATACCAGTGTAACGACCTGTGACCCACCAAATACCAGTGTAACGACCCCTGACCCCACCAAATACCAGTGTAACGACCCTTGCCCCACCAAATACCAGTGTAAAGACCCCTGCCCCACCAAATACCAGTGTAACGACCCCTGCCCCACCAAATACCAATGTAACGACCCCTGACCCCACCAAATACCAGTGTAATGACCCCTGACCCACCAAATACCAGTGTAACGATCCCTGACCCACCAAATACCAGTGTAACGACCCCTGACCCACCAAATACCAGTGTAACGACCCCTGACCCCACCAAATACCAGTGTAACGACCCTTGCCCCACCAAATACCAGTGTAAAGACCTCTGCCCCACCAAATACCAGTGTAACGACCCCTGACCCACCAAATACCAGTGTAACGACCCCTGACCCACCAAATACTAGTGTAACGACCCCTGACCCACCAAATACCAGTGTAACGACCCCTGACCCACCAAATACAAGTGTAACGACCCCTGAACATCCAGACAATATAATGACTCCTGACCATCCAGACACCAAATAACGACCCCCTAACCACCCAGTCAATAGTCTGCGATGTTTTCCTGGCTTCTCCGTCTCCTCCACCTTCCGCAGAACCAGTAAAAAACTAGTTTGAAAAAGTTAACGTGATGTGTATTCTTTTAAAATCTTCCATTCACCTCCAACACAGGAAGCTGTGGGTGTGATTGATGGCGTGGTTGATGGTGTGGTTGATGGTGTGGTTGATGGCGTGGTTGATGGTGTGGTTGATGGTGTGGTTGATGGTGTGGTTGATGGCGTGGTTGATGGTGTGGTTGATGGCGTGGTTGATGGTGTGATTGATGGTGTGGTTGATGGTGTGGTTGATGGTGTGGTTGATGGTGTGGTTGATGGTGTGGTTGATGGTGTGGTTGATGGTGTGGTTGATGGTGTGATTGATGGTGTGGTTGATGGTGTGGTTGATGGTGTGGTTGATGGCGTGGTTGATGGTGTGGTTAATGGTGTGGTTGATGGTGTGGTTGATGATGTGATTGATGATGTGGTTGATGGTGTGGTTGATGGTGTGGTTGATGGTGTGGTTGATGGTGTGGTTGATGGTGTGGTTGACAGTGTGGTTGATGGTGTGGTTGACAGTGTGGTTGATGGTGTGGTTGAAGGTGTGGTTGATGGTGTGGTTGACAGCGTGGTTGATGGTGTGGTTGATGGTGTGGTTGACAGTGTAGTTGATGGTGTGGTTGATGGTGTGGTTGATGGTGTGGTTGACAGTGTGGTTGATGGTATAGTTGATGGTGTGGTTGATGGCGTGGTTGATGGTGTGGTTGACAGTGTGGTTGATGGTGTGGTTGATGGTGTGGTTGATGGTGTGGTTGATGGTGTGGTTGATGGTGTGGTTGATGGTGTGGTTGATGGTGTGGTTGATGGTGTGGTTGATGGTGTGGGTGATGGCGTGGTTGATGGTGTGGTTGATGGTGTGGTTGATGGTGTGGTTGATGGTGTGGTTGATGGTGTGGTTGATGGTGTGGTTGACTGTTTGGTTGATGGTGTGGTTGATGGTGTGATTGGTGTGGTTGATGGTGTGGTTGATGGTGTTTTTGATGATGTGGTTGACTGTTTGGTTGATGGTGTGGTTGATGGTGTGATGATGATGTGGTTGATGGTGTGGTTGATGATGTTGTTGACTGGTTGATGGTGTGGTTAATGGTGTGATTGATGGCGTGGTTGATGAAATGGTTGATTGTGTGGTTCATGGTGTGGTTCATGGTGTGATTGATGGCGTGGTTGATGGTGTGGTTGATAGTGTGGTTGATGGCGTGGTTGATGATGTGGTTGATGGAGTGGTTGTGTGATTGAGGGTGTAATTGATGGCGTGGTTTATGGTGTGGTTGATGGAGCGATTGATTGTGTGGTTGGTGCGGTTGATGGTGTGGTTCATGGTGTAGTTGATGGTGTGGTTGATGGTGTGGTTGATGGAGTGGTTGATGGAGTGGTTGATTGTGTGGTTGATGGTGAGGTTGATGGTGTGATTGATGGTGTGGTTGATGGTGTGGTTGATGGTGTGGTTGATGGTGTGGTTGATGGTGTGGTTGATGGCGTGGTTGATGGTGTGGTTGATGGTGTGGTTGACAGTGTGGTTGATGGTGTGGTTGATGGTGTGGTTGATGGTGTGGTTGATGGTGTGGTTGATGGTGTGGTTGACAGTGTGGTTGATGGTGTGGTTGACAGTGTGGTTGATGGTGTGGTTGAAGGTGTGGTTGATGGTGTGGTTGATGCTGTGGTTGACAGTGTGGTTGATGGTGTGGTTGATGGTGTGGTTGACAGTGTGGTTGATGGTGTGGTTGATGGCGTGGTTGATGGTGTGGTTGATGGTGTGGTTGACAGTGTGGTTGATGGTGTGGTTGATGGTGTGGTTGATGGTGTGGTTGATGGTGTGGTTGATGGTGTGGTTGATGGTGTGGTTGACAGTGTGGTTGATGGTGTGGTTGACAGTGTGGTTGATGGTGTGGTTGAAGGTGTGGTTGATGGTGTGGTTGATGGTGTGGTTGACAGTGTGGTTGATGGTGTGGGTGATGGTGTGGTTGACAGTGTGGTTGATGGTGTGGTTGATGGTGTGGTTGATGGTGTGGTTGACAGTGTGGTTGATGGTATAGTTGATGGTGTGGTTGATGGCGTGGTTGATGGTGTGGTTGACAGTGTGGTTGATGGTGTGGTTGGTGTGGTTGATGGTGTGGTTAATGGTGTGGTTGATGGTGTGGTTGATGGTGTGGTTGATTGTGTGGTTGACAGTGTGGTTGATGGTGTGGTTGATGGTGTGGTTGATGGTGTGGTTGATGGTGTGGTTGACTGTGGTTGATGGTGTGGTTGATGGTGTAGTTGATGGTGTGGTTGATGGTGTGGCTGATGGTGTGGTTGATGGTGTGGTTGATGGTGTGGTTGATGGTGTGGTTGACAGTGTGGTTGATGGTGTGGTTGACAGTGTGGTTGATGGTGTGGTTGATGGTGTGGTTGACAGTGTGGTTGATGGTGTGGTTGATGGTGTGGTTGACAGTGTGGTTGATGGTGTGGTTGATGGTGTGGTTGACAGTGTGGTTGATGGTATAGTTGATGGTGTGGTTGATGGCGTGGTTGATGGTGTGGTTGACAGTGTGGTTGATGGTGTGGTTGGTGTGGTTGATGGTGTGGTTAATGGTGTGGTTGATGGTGTGGTTGATGGTGTGGTTGATTGTGTGGTTGACAGTGTGGTTGATTGTGTGGTTGATGGTGTGGTTGATGGTGTGGCTGACTGTGGTTGATGGTGTGGTTGATGGTGTGGTTGATGGTGTGGTTGATGGTGTGGTTGATGGTGTGGTTGATGGTGTGGTTGATGGTGTGGTTGATGGTGTGGCTGACTGTGGTTGATGGTGTGGTTGATGGTGTGGTTGATGGTGTGGCTGACTGTGGTTGATGGTGTGGTTGATGGTGTGGTTGACAGTGTAGTTGTAGGTGAAGTTTTTCTTATATTCTGTTCGTCCTCTACACCAGCTTTATCCACCCTTCACACTCTCCTTTTTTAGTGTTTTACCTAAATCTCTTCTCCCTTCGTACGCTAGTTTTTTTTTTTTATCTTATCAACCAGTTATCAGCATTTGCCTCTTCCCTCCTTTTCACATCAGACTCTCACTCACCTTTTCTCCCCCCTGGTCCTTCCTCTTTGCTCCTCTTTTCTGGATCTTTATCAGAGTGTTTGTCTCTCCTTCTGGCCACTTGTTTCTGTGTTCTCTTTCTGTCTTCCTCTCTCTCTCTCTCTCTCTCTCTCTCTCTACTCTCTCATCTTTTCTTGACATCTTTCTTCGCCTCGAGTTATTCTTCCTTGCTCTCTTCCTCATTCTCCCTCTCTCCCACATTTTGCTCCTCTCTCCTCTCCCTCATTCTTTCCTCATCCATCACTCTCACCCTCCTCTTATCCTTAACACTCTTCCTCCTCTCCCTCACTCTCCTCCTCTCCCTCATGCTTCCAAGCTCTCCTTTCTCCCTTACTCTCCCCTCTCCTTCATTCTTCCACTCTCTCCCTCACTCTCCCTCTCCCCTTCATTCTTCCACACTCTTCCCCTCTCCCTCATTCTTCCACGCTCTCCCTCACTCTCCTCCTCTCCTTCATTCTCCTTCACTCTGTCCTACGTCTGGTGGTGTTATCCTCCAACATATTCCGCTTCAGTGGATCTTCAAAGACTGCCATCTTTGGTGGGACGTCTGCCCTGACCCTTCCTTCCCCCTTACCCACCCTTACCCTCTTGATGTCCACATCTCTCCCTCACCCCTCTCCCACCCCATCTCTCCTTTCTCCCTTCTTTCATCCCCCTCCCCCTGTAGTGCCTCCTCCTTCTCCTCCTCCTCCTCCTCCTTAGCGCCAACATCTTAAACACGGTCTTTCTCGTCTTTGAAGAAGGGAAAGAATTTTAATTTTTTCTTCCTCGAAATTTATTTTTTTTCGTGTCAGTCTATCGACTATTAATTGCCAGAATGAAACTTTTTACGATGATACCAAGGAAAAAAATAGCTTCCTGAAAGATGTGGTGTTATGTTGGGCAGTATTTGGTAGTAATTCCTGCAGTAGTACCAAAAATACCTGTGTACAAATGCTTATTGTATGGTTATTAAATGTGGGTGTGTGTGTGTGTGTGTGTGTGTGTGTGTGTGTGTGTGTGTGTGTGTGTGTGTGTGTGTGTGTGTGTGTGTGTGTGTGTGTGTGTGTGTGTGTGTGTGTGTGTGTGTGTGTTTTTAACTGAACTATCTTCATTATGGCTGCTAACAAATTTCCATATTTCCTTATTATCAATGCAAATTAACTATATCATGTTGTGTTATATGAATGATTGCTTAAGATAGTTGATGGTGCGTGGGACTTAACTAGTTAATAACACCTTCCATGCAGGGAGAGTGGGGAAGGGGAGAAGCACGACCCCACTCATCTTTCTACTGGAGAGTTGAGAGTCAGGGTGAACTGGCATATCAAAGAGTGAAGACGTTTGCTTGATCCGTGATAGAAATAGAGAGTTGCTACCTCAAAACCATCTGGCTATTTCTACGTCAGTTTCGTGCTACGTACGTTTCCATTAATATAATTATAGTTTGTTATTTTTAGTAGTAATCTTTATTAAAGTTTGGTTAGTGTTCGTTTTTTTCACATACTCTTAGTACAGAAATTATGGACCATAGGCACTGGCATGACGATGCTCGCTCACACATGCTCTTCATCCATGGCTTCTGAATGTTTAACAATAATCCACCCCCAAACCTTCCTTCATTTCGTGAATTAACTCCATGGCAGTATTAACATTTCTCGAAGTTCCTCTGTGTGAGATGCTGTTTAAGACTCGGGATTATAAGCTTCCTAAACAAGAGAAGAACGTTAAAACAATACAATGCTATCATAACTATACATTACGATTTCGTTAGTCATTATTATTATTATTATTATTATTATTATTATTATTATTATTATTACCAGTAGTAGCAATAATAGCAGTAGTGATAGTGGTAGGAGTAGCAGTAATAACAATAGTAGTAGTAGTAGTTGTTGTAGGAGTACCAGTAAAGAGAGCACTAAATCCCTAAGAGTCATTCAGCTCTGCATTGACTGTGCATGTATAGATGAAGAAGTGAGCTGTCGATGGATGTTATTTATCCAGGTGTGTGGGTGTTGTTTCTCCAGGTGTGCGGGTGTTGTGTCTCCAGGTGTGTGGGTGTTGTGTCTCCAGGTGTATGGGTGTTGTTTCTCCAGGTGTGTGGGTGTTGTGTCTCCAGGTGTATGGGTGTTGTTTCTCCAGGTGTGTGGGTGTTGTGTCTCCAGGTGTGTGGGTGTTGTGTCTCCAGGTGTGTGGGTGTTGTGTCTCCAGGTGTGTGGGTGTTGTGTCTCCAGGTGTGTGGGGGGTGTGTCTCCAGGTGTGTGGGTGTTGTGTCTCCAGGTGTGTGGGTGTTGTGTCTCCAGATGTGTGGGTGTTGTGTCTCCAGGTGTGTGGATGTTGTTTCTCCAGGTGTGTGGGTGTTGTTTCTCCAGGTGTGTAGGTGTTATTTCTCCAGGTGTGTGGGTGTTGTGTCTCCAGGTGTATGGGTGTTGTTTCTCCAGGCGTGTGGGTGTTGTGTCTCCAGGTGTGTGGGTGTTGTTTCTCCAGGTATGTGGATGTTGTGTCTCCAGGTGTGTGGGTGTTGTGTCTCCAGGTGTGTGTGTGTTGTGTCTCCAGGTGAGTGGGTGTTGTGTCTCCAGGTGAGTGGATGTTGTGTCTCCAGGTATGTGGGTGTTGTGTCTCCAGGTGTGTGAGTGTTGTGTCTCCAGGTGTGTGTGTGTTTTGTCTCCAGGTGAGTGGGTGTTGTGTCTCCAGGTATGTGGATGTTGTGTCTCCAGGTGTGTGTGTGTTTTGTCTCAAGGTGTGTGGGTGTTGTGTCTCCAGGTGTGTGTGTGTTTTGTCTCCAGGTGTGGGTGTTGGAAAACAGGTTGTGTAATCTTGTTTCATCCAGGTGAGTGATTGAAGTCTGTTGTGTAGAGCTTCCAGTAATTATTGTGTTAGATGCAGGTGTATAGAGTGAAAGTTTTCACAGGGATGTTGGGTGACTTGTCTCCATATGTGGATGTTTTCCTCCAGGTTTGTTTTTTGGTTTTCAAGATTAGGGTTGGGTTCTTTTGTTTCAGCAGAGCGTACTGTGATGTTGTGTCTCCATCGTGTGTTCTTTCTCTCTCCAATGGTGTTAAGGTGTGTAACATCTCCAGGTGTCAATTAGTTGATTTTTCTCCAGGTGTTGGGTGTTCGGCCCAGGTCTTGGGTTTGTATCTCGTCTGTTGTTGTTCTCCAAATTTGGGATGAATTAGTTTCAGTGTGTAATTTTTCTCAGGGTTGTTTGTATATCAGGAGTGGGTGTCTTGCCGTGTGTGGTGCTAATGGGAGCTTTCCAGGTAGTGGGTGAATGTCTCTCTAAGGGTGGTTTTTTATCTGTTCCAGGATGGTGAAGTGAGTGTTGGTGGGTGGTGGTGTGGTGGTTGTGGTGTCAGGTGGTGTGGTGTGGTGGTGGTGTTCAGGTGGTGGTGTGTGAGGTGTGGGTGGTGGTGAGGTGGTGGTGGGGTGTGTGTGGTGGTGATGTGGGTGTGGTGGTGTGCATCAGGTGTAGTGAGTGTTGTGTTAGGTGGGAGTGGGTGTGATGTTCCAGGTGTGTAGTGGTGTGTTCCAGGTGGTGGTAGTGTGGTGTGTCAGGTAGTGTGTGGTGTTGTGGTTCCAGTGTTGTTGTGGGTGGTGTCTCCAGGTGTGTGGGTGTTGTGTCTCCAGGTGTGTGGGTGTTGTGTCTCCAGGTGTGTGGGTGTTGTGTCTCCAGGTGTGTGGGTGTTGTGTCTCCAGGTGTGTGGGTGTTGTGTCTCCAGGTGTGTGGGTGTTGTGTCTCCAGGTGTGTGGGTGTTGTGTCTCCAGGTGTGTGGGTGTTGTGTCTCCAGGTGTGTGGGTGTTGTGTCTCCAGGTGTGTGAGTGTTGTGTCTCCAGGTGTGTGGGTGTTGTGTCTCCAGGTGTGTGAGTGTTGTGTCTCCAGGTGTGTGGGTGTTGTGTCTCCAGGTGTGTGAGTGTTGTGTCTCCAGGTGTGTGGGTGTTGTGTCTCCAGGTGTGTGGGTGTTGTGTCTCCAGGTTTGTGAGTGTTGTGTCTCCAGGTGTGTGGGTGTTGTGTCTCCAGGTGTGTGGGTGTTGTGTCTCCAGGTGTGTGGGTGTTGTGTCTCCAGGTGTGTGGGTGTTGTGTCTCCAGGTGTGTGGGTGTTGTGTCTCCAGGTGTGTGGGTGTTGTGTCTCCAGGTGTGTGAGTGTTGTGTCTCCAGGTGTGTGGGTGTTGTGTCTCCAGGTGTGTGGGTGTTGTGTCTCCAGGTGTGTGAGTGTTGTGTCTCCAGGTGTGTGGGTGTTGTGTCTCCAGGTGTGTGGGTGTTGTGTCTCCAGGTGTGTGAGTGTTGTGTCTCCAGGTGTGTGGGTGTTGTGTCTCCAGGTGTGTGTTTGGAAAACAGGTTTGGTGTAATACTTTGTTTACATATATGGAGACAGCAGCGCACTGAGTGAGATTAATAGAGGAAGAAATACAATGTTGCCGTGTAGAGCTTTACCAAGTCAATTATTGACGTAGATGAAGCGATGTATAGAGTGAAACGTTTTCACAGGGATACCATACGTTCTTGCGACTTTTCTTCGTATCTATGTATATTTTCCTTTCTCATTTTTTTTACACGGGGTTTTACAAGATTAGGTTAAGGATTCCTTACTTTATTTACAAGCTAAGAGCTGTTACTTACATCAGCTCTCTCTCTCTCTCTCTCTCTCTCTCTCTCTCTCTCTCTCTCTCTCTCTCTCTCTCTCTCTCTCTCTCTCTCTCTCTCTCTCTCTCTCTCTCTCTCTCTCTCTCTCCCTCTCTCCCTCCCTCCCTCCCCTCCATCATCAGCATATCCCCGGGTCGACCTCACACTAACCAGGCCGTCAAGACATACCTCACCAACATTACTTCCGCCGTGTCACACTCTACGTTGGAATTACTTTCTCCGGAAGGTTACTGGCACTGTTCGGCCCGCTACCTTCAGAGTTATTTTAATCTCTCTCTGTCTCTCTCTCTCTCTCTCTCTCTCTCTCTCTCTCTCTCTCTCTCTCTCTCTCTCTCTCTCTCTCTCTCTAAATTTGGGATGAAAATAGCAGATTTCACCTCGTTAATTTTTCATGCAGGCGTTGTTCTTATATACAAGGAGAGGGCCTAATGTCTTCTGCCTTTGTGTGTGCTAATGGTAGCTTTAAACCCAAGTAATGGGTGAAAATGTACCTCTCAGTAATGGGTGGTATTCTTTTTATCTGTTCCAGGGGAACATGGGTTGGAGGGAGAGTGGGCAGTGGTGGTGGTGGTGGTGGTGGTGGTGGTGGTGGTGGTGGTGGTGGTGGTGGTGGTGGTGGTGGTGGTGGTGGTGGTGGTGGTGGTGGTGGTGGTGGTGTGATGGTGGAGGTGGTGGTGGTGGAGGTGGTGGTGGAGGTGGTGGTGATGGTGGTGATGGTGGTGATGGTGGTGGTGCATAAAGTGTTAGATGATAGTGTTGTTGTTATTGTTGTTGGTAGTGGTGGTGATGGTGAAAAATGTTAGGTAATAGTGTTAGTGGTGTTGTTGGCGGTGGTGGCAGTAGTACGACTGGTGGTGAATGAAGTGCTTAGTTGTTGTTGTTGTTGTTGGTGGTGGTGGTAGCAGTATTGTTGTTGTTGGTGGTGGTGGTGGTGGTGGTAGCAGTGTTGTTGCTGTTGGTGGTGGCTGTGGTGGTGGTACCAGAGTTGTTGCTGTTGGTGGTGGTAGCAGTGTTGTTGTTTTTGGAGGTGGTTGCGATGGTGGTAGTAGTGTTGTTGTTGTTGGAGGTGGTTGCGATGGTGGTAGAAGTGTTGTTGCTGTTGGAGGTGGTTGCGATGGTGGTAGCAGTGTTGTTGTTGTTGAAGGTGGTTGCGATGGTGGTAGTAGTGTTGTTGTTGTTGGAGGTGGTTGCGATGGTGGTAGAAGTGTTGTTGCTGTTGGAGGTGGTTGCGATGGTGGTAGCAGTGTTGTTGTTGTTGGAGGTGGTTGCGATGGTGGTAGAAGTGTTGTTGTTGTTGGAGGTGGTTGCGATGGTGGTAGCAGTGTTGTTGTTGTTGGAGGTGGTTGCGATGGTGGTAGCAGTGTTGTTGTTGTTGGAGGTGGTTGCGATGGTGGTAGCAGTGTTGTTGTTGTTGGAGGTGGTTGCGATGGTGGTAGCAGTGTTGTTCTTATTGGAGGTGGTTGCGATGGTGGTAGTAGTGTTGTTGTTGTTGGAGGTGGTTGCGATGGTGGTAGAAGTGTTGTTGCTGTTGGAGGTGGTTGCGATGGTGGTAGTAGTGTTGTTGTTGTTGGAGGTTGTTGCGATGGTGGTAGTAGTGTTGTTGTTGTTGGAGGTGGTTGCGATGGTGGTAGTAGTGTTGTTGTTGTTGGAGGTGGTTGCGATGGTGGTAGTAGTGTTGTTGTTGTTGGAGGTGGTTGCGATGGTGGTAGTAGTGTTGTTGTTGTTGGAGGTGGTTGCGATGGTGGTAGTAGTGTTGTTGTTGGACGTGGTTGTGGTGGTGGTAGCAGTGTTGTTGTTGTTGGAAGTGGTTGTGATGGTGGTAGTAGTGTTGCTGTTGTTGGAGGTTGTTGCGATGGTGGTAGCAGTGTTGTTGTTGTTGGAAGTGGTTGTGGTGGTGGTAGCAGTGTTGTTGTTGTTGGAAGTGGTTGTGGTGGTGGTAGCAGTGTTGTTGTTGTTGGAGGTGGTTGCGATGGTGGTAGTAGTGTTGTTGTTGTTGGAGGTTGTTGCGATGGTGGTAGCAGTGTTGTTGTTGTTGGAAGTGGTTGTGGTGGTGGTAGCAGTGTTGTTGTTGTTGGACGTGGTTGTTGTGGCGGTAGCAGTGCTGTTGTTGTTGGAGGTGGTTGTGATGGTGGTAGTAGTGTTGTTGTTGGAGGTGGTTGTGGTGGTGGTAGCAGTGTTGTTGTTGGAGGTGGTTGTGGTGGTGGTAGCAGTGTTGTTGTTGTTGGACGTGGTTGTGGTAGTCATTTAGAACTCTCAATTCTCTCAGTCTTTCTCTGCCCCCTTCCATCTTCACTTTTCCCACTACCACTATCTCTGTACCACTCCCTACCTCTACTACTACCTCCCTCTCTCGTAGTCACCACCCCTACCCTGCCACTCCCTACCACCTCCCTGCCATTCCCTACCACCTCCCTGCCACTACCTCCCTGCCACTCCCTACCACCTCCCTGCCACTACCTCCCTGCCACTCCCTACCACCTCCCTGCCACTACCTCCCTGCCACTCCCTACCACCTCCCTGCCATTCCCTACCACCTCCCTGCCACTCCCTACCACCTCCCTGCCACTCCCTACCACCTCCCTGCCACTCCCTACCACCTCCCTGCCTCCCCTCAAGAAAAAGACTATCATTACCGCTACATTGTTCACTAATAACGCTGTGCTTTGCACCAGCAAAAATTCCTCCTCTATTCACCGCCTACAATACAATACAACGGATGATCTCAACACATAACGTAAAGAATTTCTAAATCATTTTATAATCCGAACTGACTATAATGGGGGAAATAATGTATACCATATATATATATATATATATATATATATATATATATATATATATATATATATATATATATATATATATATATATATATATATATATATAATAAGAAGGATGTGCATAATTGCAGACACACTGAGGTCCTACTCAGTGTGTCTGGAATTATGAGTCATGTGTGAGTGAAATACAGCTGTTCTATATTGTTGCTAAAGTGTCAAAATAAAACTTGTATTAATATTGGTAGAATTATCTACAATATGTTAAGTATAAGGACACAGATGCAACTAATGTGACATTTTATTGTGGCAAACTTGTTAAATGAAATTATTAAATGAAAGATTATAATAAGTTAATGTTTGTTTAAGATTTGTGTGTACTCACCTAGTTGAGGCTGCGGGGGTCGAGTCCGAGCTCCTGGCCCCGCCTCTTCACTGATCGCTACTAGGTCACTCTCCCTCAGCCGTGAGCTTTATCATACCTCTGCTTAAAGCTATGTATGGATCCTGCCTCCACTACATCGCTTCCCAAACTATTCCACTTACTGACTACTCTGTGGCTGAAGAAATACTTCCTAACATCCCTGTGATTCATCTGTGTCTTTAGCTTCCAACTGTGTCCCCTTGTTACTGTGTCCAATCTCTGGAACATCCTGTCTTTGTCCACCTTGTCAATTCCCCTCAGTATTTTGTATGTCGTTATCATGTCCCCCCTATCTCTCCTGTTCTCCAGTGTCGTCAGGTTGATTTCCCTTAACCTCTCCTCGTAGGACATACCTCTTAGCTCTGGGACTAGTCTTGTTGCAAACCTTTGCACTTTCTCTAGTTTCTTTACGTGCTTGGCTAGGTGTGGGTTCCAAACTGGTGCCGCATACTCCAATATGGGCCTAACATACACGGTGTACAGGGTCCTGAACGATTCCTTATTAAGATGTCGGAATGCTGTTCTGAGGTTTGCTAGGCGCCCATATGCTGCAGCAGTTATTTGGTTGATGTGCGCTTCAGGAGATGTGCCTGGTGTTATACTCACCCCAAGATCTTTTTCCTTGAGTGAGGTTTGTAGTCTCTGACCCCCTAGACTGTACTCCGTCTGGGGCCTTCTTTGCCCTTCCCCAATCTTCATGACTTTGCACTTGGTGGGATTGAACTCCAGGAGCCAATTGCTGGACCAGGTCTGCAGCCTGTCCAGATCCCTTTGTAGTTCTGCCTGGTCTTCGATCGAGTGTATTCTTCTCATCAACTTCACGTCATCTGCAAACAGGGACACCTCAGAGTCTATTCCTTCCGTCATGTCGTTCACAAATACCAGAAACAGCACTGGTCCTAGGACTGACCCCTGCGGGACCCCGCTGGTCACAGGTGCCCACTCTGACACCTCGCCACGTACCATGACTCGCTGCTGTCTTCCTGACAAGTATTCCCTGATCCATTGTAGTGCCTTCCCTGTTATCCCTGCTTGGTCCTCCAGTTTTTGCACCAATCTCTTGTGTGGAACTGTGTCAAACGCCTTCTTGCAGTCCAAGAAAATGCAATCCACCCACCCCTCTCTCTCTTGTGTTACTGCTGTCACCATGTCATAGAACTCCAGTAGGTTTGTGACACAGGATTTCCCGTCCCTGAAACCATGCTGGCTGCTGTTGATGAGATCATTCCTTTCTAGGTGTTCCACCACTCTTCTCCTGATAATCTTCTCCATGATTTTGCATACTATACATGTCAGTGACACTGGTCTGTAGTTTAATGCTTCATGTCTGTGTGTGTGTGTGTGTGTGTACTCACCTATTTGTGGTTGTAGGGGTCGAGTCATAGCTCCTGGCCTACTGTGTGTGTGTGTGTGTGTGTGTGTGTGTGTGTGTGTGTGTGTGTGTGTGTGTGTGTGTGTGTGTGTGTGTGTGTGTGTGTGTGTGTGTTCTTCTAGTTGTATTTGCAAGGATTGATTTATAGATTCTGGCTAGAGCTATTAACTCTTATAGTCCTGTCATCCTCCCGATCATCCCTACTCTTGAAGCTGCGTAGTACAGTGTTTGCCCCTGCCATCTCTTCATATAGTTCGTTCCACGTAAACTTGAGTAAACTACAATCAGATATCAAGAAAGTCTTTCAGGGAGTATATGATAACAACATCCTATTCACTGTTAATGAATAACATCAATATAGAAAGAACGAAGAACTTAAAACATGAACAAGGCACAAAACGCATGACATGAACACATAACAGAGTGAACATTTTTGTCATGAGAGAGTTTTATCAAGGGAATTGTTGTCTTCGTGAAGCTTGCTCTGTATATTGTGTCTTCCTGTGCAAATATTTCTATATTACACCTTTACATTCATTCTAAATGCAGTTAATCATTTTCAAAGAACAGAGAGAACAGGTAAATGACCTGTGAATTATAGTAATATCAGGCGAGCTTCTGTTTAGTGAACACACTGAAGCAACAGCAGTCAAGGCCAAGAAAATATTGTTTAGTGTTCACTGTGTTCTTCCGGGGTAAGAGTTATCGAAGCTTGAAAATATATCGAGAACTTTTACTGCCAGCATAGAATCAATGCAACATCTAAACTAGCGGGACCCCCTCAGTGCACCAGTAAGTTACTCCCTGGAACGGTGAAGAGAGAGCTCTCTCATAATATATACATGGAAAATACTTGAGGATCAGGTCCTCATTCTGCACACTAACATAACTTACTTAAAGTGCAAACCATGGACGCCATAGTAACGATTAAAGAATATTGTCATCATCCGTGGTCTCAAGCTCTTCAAGATGCTATCAGAAGATGTATAAAAGTCCACATGAAGAAGGAACTGAATTATTTTATTCAGAAAGTACCAAATTAGCCAGGCTGTGGCCTCTAAGTGGACCTGTAAGCCGCGTGCTTCAACAGCTTCAGGTCTGGCTGGGACAGTTCAAACCGTGCTACCTCCTGCCCCCTCCCCCCCCGACACAAATCCCACGCCTCCCACCTCCGTTCAAAAGTATCTTACCTGCATTTCCAAAACACTTCACCTCTTCCTTCCCTTCCACACAGCTTCGGAGCTATTACCTTCCCCTTTACCTTACTCTAATCTAACCTAATTCTTTCCCCATTCCTCTCCATTGCTCTCCTGTCTCCTACACGAAAAGGAGAGTTCGAGGACATTTTATTTACACCTTCAAGATATTAATTAATAAAGTTAGTTACACTCAAACACGAATAAACATTTAAAACGAAAAGTAACTCTATAATGCGAAATAACGGCAGGAACTTCCTAGCAAGAGGTGCAACACAAATGTAGATCATTGATTTTTTATTTTTGCGCTGATCTGAATTCCCACATAATACTATCCTTTAAGAATCGATTGCGAATGTCAGATACACTTGGATACTTTGCGAGGGCTGACTTTTGTCAACAGAACAGTGACGTTAGTTCAAGAACTACTCCAAAACGACCAGTTGACTATGGGTCCCTTCCCCCAAGCATATTAATGGAAGCATCAGCTGTGGTAGCAGTAGTAGTAGTTCACAACTAACCAAGACAACTACACGACGTTTCGGTGAGTCCCTTAACATTATCAAGTACGTGAGTGACCAGTTCCTCCGACTTGAGGTTCAGTTGGAAGTACTGTGATATTTCTTCTGTCTACACATTCCCTATTAAATTCCTATATACGTGTCTCTTTCGCCATGGGAATAACTCACCAGTTTTATTTTTAACTGGCAGTGTAGCAAGGAGTGGAGGAAAGGGAGAGAGCCTTCTGTTATACTGTCCAAATTTCAGCTATCTAGAGATTAAGATAGCTAGACTAGTGAATCCTATTCAGCTAATAACCTCGATGTCCACTCTGTGGTTTCCTACTGTCGACTTTGTCCTTATATTCCAATGTGTCCGTCACCCTATGCTCTTCCCATTGCTTCTCTCCCTTCAGCAGGGGGTGACGGCCCACGCCGCGGGAGGGGAAACAGAGGGTAAGGGGTAACTGGATTACTCCCCCTCCCTCCTAAAATTGGGAGTGACAGCTGAAACTGGTGAATATAATAGAAGGGAATTGGACATTTTTACAATGGTGAGAGAGAGAGAGAGAGAGAGAGAGAGAGAGAGAGAGAGAGAGAGAGAGAGAGAGAGAGAGAGAGAGAGAGAGAGAGAGAGAGAGAGAGAGAGAGTGAGAGAGAGAGAGAGAGACAGAGAGAGAGAGAGAGACAGAGAGACAGAGACAGAGACAGATAGCGAGAGAGATAGAGAAGACTTATACAAACAATAGAGAAGAAATATTATATAATACTAGGTATAATGCAAAAAAAAAGTCGTACACATCTTAGTGTGTGTAGTGAGTGGGAGCAGCTTAACAGTAGTCACCTTCACAGTGTCAAGTCATTTGGGGAGTGCAACACTTCCTGTGTTCTCGCAGCACCTAAGTGGTATTTTTTTTTTTTTCGATGGTGAGGGAGAGGCGAGGGAGACAAGGGAGAGGCGAGGGAGACATGAGGGAGAGGCGAGGGAGACATGAGGGAGAGGCGAGGGAGACTAGGGAGAGGCGAGGGAGATTAGGGAGAGGCGAGGGAGACATGAGGGAGAGGCGAGGGAAACAAGGGAGAGGCGAGGGAGACAAGGGAGAGGCGAGGGAGATAAGGGAGACATGAGGGAGAGGCGAGGGAGACATGAGGGAGAGGCGAGGGAGACATGAGGGAGAGGCAAGGGAGACATGAGGGAGAGGCAAGGGAGACATGAGGGAGAGGCGAGGGAGACATGAGGGAGAGGCGAGGGAGACATGAGGGAGAGGCAAGAGAGACATGAGGGAGAGGCGAGGGAGACATGAGGGAGAGGCGAGGGAGACATGAGGGAGAGGCGAGGGAGACATGAGGGAGAGGCAAGAGAGACATGAGGGAGAGGCAAGAGAGACATGAGGGAGAGGCGAGGGAGACATGAGGGAGAGGCGAGGGAGACATGAGGGAGAGGCGAGGGAGACATGAGGGAGAGGCAAGAGAGACATGAGGGAGAGGCAAGGGAGACATGAGGGAGAGGCAAGAGAGACATGAGGGAGAGGCGAGGGAGACATGAGGGAGAGGCGAGGGAGACATGAGGGAGAGGCGAGGGAGACATGAGGGAGAGGCGAGGGAGACATGAGGGAGAGGCAAGAGAGACATGAGGGAGAGGCAAGGGAGACATGAGGGAGAGGCAAGGGAGACATGAGGGAGAGGCAAGGGAGACATGAGGGAGAGGCGAGGGAGACAAGGGAGAGGCGAGGGAGATAAGGGAGAGGCGAGGGAGACATGAGGGAGAGGCGAGGGAGACAAGGGAGAGGCGAGGGAGACAAGGGAGAGGCGAGGGAGATAAGGGAGACATGAGGGAGAGGCGAGGGAGACATGAGGGAGAGGCGAGGGAGACATGAGGGAGAGGCGAGGGAGACATGAGGGAGAGGCAAGAGAGACATGAGGGAGAGGCAAGGGAGACATGAGGGAGATGCAAGAGAGACATGAGGGAGAGGCGAGGGAGACATGAGGGAGAGGCGAGGGAGACATGAGGGAGAGGCGAGGGAGACATGAGGGAGAGGCGAGGGAGACTGAGGGAGAGGCAAGAGAGACATGAGGGAGAGGCAAGGGAGACATGAGGGAGAGGCAAGGGAGACATGAGGGAGAGGCAAGGGAGACATGAGGGAGAGGCAAGGGAGACATGAGGGAGAGGCAAGGGAGACATGAGGGAGAGGCGAGGGAGACATGACAGAGAGGTGATCGAGAAAATGAATATTGGCAGTGAGAAGCGAGAGGAACCGATCTGATAAGCCTAAAAAGAGAACAAAAGGTATATATAAAGACGCAAGAGATTAAGTGCGCATGAAAAGTTGAGGAAAAAATGAAGAATAAGAAGACACAATATCGAAGTTGTATCAAAACGTCGCCATAAACTTCAGTGTTCTATGTGCGGGTTATTTGTGTACTGAGGAAAAAATGGGTGAAAAACAAGGGAAGAAATATGGGTTCAGAAGATATATATTAAAAAAGGGGTAACAGGATTGTGGAGGCGGAGGAAAAGTCAGCAATGAAAAGAATGAAGCAGAATGAAAACTAAAAAATTAGGCCGCTGAGGAGACTTTAACGAGTTAAGCCGAACAAAAGCAGAGCATCACAGCCTATGTATTACCCAACTGGAAATTACCAACGAACCTCTCCTTCCCTCCCGTCCCATCTGCTCCTCCTGTCTCGCCTCTTCCATTTTCTCCATCTCTCTCGGTAATCTTTGTGACGGAGGAGATGGTGTGAGATTTCATAGCATTAAAAAGTCGTTTAGGTTGTCGCCATCATGTTGCAGTTACTGCTGCCCTCACTCTTCTGTTGTCTGTTTAATGCAACACGAAATTGTAAGTGCAAGGGTGTTGGGTCTTGCTGACGATGGTCCCATTGTTGTGCTAGCTGAAGGAATAACTCACCTATGTCTCGCGGGATTGAGCTCCAGCTTTTGGGCTCCCCTCTTTAGTCCATAATTTAAGAACATCTCGTCTGATCGGCTTCAGATTCTAAACGCTGATGTACCTTATTTAAAGGAAGGTTTTCATTGTAACTGGGTTAAGCAATAGGCTACTTTGCCAGCTTTGAAAACCAAAGCAGCAGAAGCTAGTCGGTGCGATAACTAAGTCTCTCCTGGTTCGCTTTAAGCTGATGTATCGTAGCTGGAAGGTTTGAATTGTTATTGCATTGTGTAAAGGCTAATTTTCCATCTAATTTTAACAATTATTTCGTATTATGCTCCGTGAAATGTCATGTGGATGCTTCTCTTGAATAACTTCAAGTTTTAGATACTAATGCTCCTAATTCGAAGAGTCACTATTGTTTTCGGCTGTCTAGGCTCAAATTACCTACACAGTAAACCTGGAGAATTTGTGCAGCTCATAGAGAATGGAAGGTAATCAGAATTAATCCAAGGAAGGGGTGGGTAACTTAAATTCCTTGGATCAAGAGCCTTTAATTAGCATCAAGACACTTCTAGGGTTGCTACTCCCGGCTCTTCAGGGTCTCCAGACCAACATGTCAAAAGTTGCATTCCACTACCTCACTTCCTCATGCATTTCATTTAATCCACCAGCATACTAGAAGTTATGTTCATCTAGCTCATTTGAACTTCTAGTTCTATGTTACTTCGTTATGTTCGCTCCTATGCCAAACAAAATGTTCCTGTCTCCTCAGTGGAGATTTCTAACCTCATCACACACACACACACACATATATATATATATATATATATATATATATATATATATATATATATATATATATATATATATATATATATATATATATATATATATATATATATATATATATATATATATATATATATATATATATATATATATATATATATATATATATATATATATATATATATATATGATGAGGTCAGAAATCTTAACTGATGCCATATAATGTTATGGGACTTACTCAAGTGGTGAATAATGTTTTTAATGTACAGCACGAACAACATTTCCAAGGACACACTTTCCCACAAGCGAAACTTCTAATACATTACCCCACAAATGAAACGTCTAACGACACACTGCCCAATAAATGACAGTTCTTACCCTACAGTACCTCATAAACGACCCTTCCAGTCACACACTATCCCACAAACTATACTTCTAAGCATAAACCAGGTCGTAAACGATATTTCCAACGTCAACTTACCTCACAGCCGACACTTCTAGCGTCAACTAACCCTCCAGCCGACACCTCCAGCGATAACTTATCTCACAACCGACATTTCCAGCGCCAACTTACCCCACAGCCGACACTTCAAGTGTCAACTTACTCCTCAGACGACACTTCTAGCATCAACTTACCCCACAACTGACCCTTGAAGCCATGAAACAAAACACACTACCTCGTTTTCCTTCAAGAAGTGGTGTGGGGGAGGAAGTTTGATCGCTTCTTCCCCTCGGATAAAATAGTTCCCTCGATATGTTATATTTATGAGGGGCCGTGATAACAGGGGATATAACACCGCCTTTTGCTGCCCCTGATTTACGACCCCACCATAGGCAAATGTATGGTGGGGGAGGGAAGAAAGGGGAGGGAGGGGGGAAAGAAAGGAGAGAAAACGAAGGTAAAGACAAGGATGGAGGAAAGTCGAAGGGAAAAGGAGGAAGGGATAGATATATTTTGTAAACAAAAGGTACAATCATTGTACTCCTACTCTATTCCATCATAGAAAGTGGGAATAAAAGCATCAGTACTGAGAGGTTACAGCTGATCCAGAACTATAGTCTTCAGTTATTGCACAGAACCCATCAATTTTAAATTTATTATGTACGTTAAAAAACTAAGAAATTTACACCTACAAAGCCTAAACCCCGCCAAAAAATTCATCCATTTCAAACCATAAATAATCCATTAGAAGTTGAAGCCATTCAGAATTCACATACTCCGAGATATTTAATGGAAATTTCTGCCGTACTATTTCGAAATTAAAATTAAGAAAATGGGACCTACACACTCCTCTGACAGTGCCAACATTCTTCCAAGTAAGATACAAGAAAGTTTAATATCTGAAGCCCACCAGAAGAAGAGGCTTTCGAAGGTAACTGCATGGAGACTAAAATCTGGAGTGGCCCATGTGACACTGAGCAGAGGGTGACTACACCTCTCAATTGTTCCATGAAAATTACCTTAGCTATAGTTCATCACTGTTGAAAATGTTAAGCTGGTCGGACAAGGTGTTCAGAAGTTAAATATGAAAGTTTTCGGAGGAAGTTAGAGGAAGACAAGAACACTGTACTTACAGGTAATAACTGGTGCCTTCAATAACTGGACAGCATCAGCTTGACAAGATGAAAGTTTGTAAGTTGTGACGTTACTTTTTTACTAGAGTTAAGGTCAAAGAAACTAACTTTTTAAAACTAGTCTTGCTGAACAAGAATTTAGATCACCTTAGTACAAGCAAAATCAATAAGCGATTGTAACTTTATGGTCAATCTACTTCATATATATATATATATATATATATATATATATATATATATATATATATATATATATATATATATATATATATATATATCACTCACACACATTTACTTTTATGTACTTTCTTTCCTCTTCTTCTCTTCTCTCTCTCTCTCTCTCTCTTCTTCACTGCTTCCCTTTCTTCTCCCCCACACCCTCTCCATCTCTCCCTTGCCCTCATCTTAGGGGATAAAGCAGAAGAAATAAATTCATGCCTTTATTCTATTAGGAGAGTGCAAAATGATGTGGACCCGAGCTCTTGATCCCTGCCAAGCTCTCTCAAGTTAGCGTGGATCTTACTGTGGGAATGGTTGTGGGCGTGAGTGCGGGATGTTGGCGTGTGGGTTCTGCCTGTGGGTATGGTCGTGGGTGTTGGCTGTGGGTATGGGTACTACAAGTAGACGTACAAGTGCTGGTAGAACCCACAGCTCATCCTGTCAGTGGTAGTTAATTGTGCACTAGCAGCTCATCGTACTATGACATCATAAAACTCTACATAGAGCGAAACGTTGTCAAAATATAGGCTTACTCTGCGCCTATGACTTCGCTTTCAGTGTGACTGTTGTGTGCAGGTTGCCCTGTGGCTGCGTCAAGAGTCCTTCGCCAGCATCACAGCGCCATCTTGAATGGTTAGGTGAGAATGAATATAGAGGAAATCTGGGTAAGGTTCGAAAGCTAGAGATCTAATATGGCGTCATTAAGAGCTGCCGGGCAGGTTTCCGAGTCGAATGAAGGAAAAGAGTTGAGTTTCCGTTGGCGCGTGTCTCCTCATCTCCCTGGTCTTGTTAATCAATAGAAGAAATCATTCCCAGAAAGACTGAGAAAAGTAACATTAAGGGGGATGGGCTATAGACGGAAGAACCTAAAAAAAACTAGCAGTGATAATAAACAAAAACAAATGAACATTAGGAATCATAAGATGGCCGATTCCGAGGGATTCCCTCTGACAATAAAAACAAACATATGTGCATCCCAAACACCAAAAATAGAGCCTCGGGAGCTAAGAGGTAACTGGAAAAGGAGAATATCCTCCCGGAGAATCAAAAGATAGTTGGCATAATAGAATAACCTCTTCACCAACGGTGCTAAAAACAGCATCCGCACGCAACATAGAGAGTGGTGGGCCGGCCCGGAAGGCTCCCCAGATCCCGGGGCTTAAGGGAGGATTCAAACCTAATCCTTCTCCTTCTCTGTGATTTTCTCGCCTGGATAACGCGGCTACTACCTCAGAAATGGATAATGGACATGCATATGGATTGCGGGGAAATGTTGAGCTATACATAGGAATGGAAATGTAACTATAGTGTGATGTGTCCAGGTTGTTCCTATTTTCACGCTCATGGGCAAAATTTACGTTTATTCACGACTTCTAAAACACTGTACTGGTGCTCTTGGTACTATTACATTTATGGTGAAGAGATAAATTCATATTGATTAAACAGCGACGAAGGAATGGGAGGGAATCAGAAATTTATTCAACGAAGGGACGGGTATCTCCATTTCCTTGAATCAAGAATCCTTTCC
The DNA here is from genome assembly GCF_038502225.1 of Cherax quadricarinatus. NCBI lineage: Eukaryota > Metazoa > Arthropoda > Malacostraca > Decapoda > Parastacidae > Cherax > Cherax quadricarinatus. The sequence goes on from NC_091339.1 coordinate 23,114,766, forward strand.
CCGCATCAAGGCACTCCCCTTGAATTAACTATTATTCCTGTATTTTTTCTTTTTTTGCATTTTTTTGCATATCCTCCTCCTAAACTTATTTTACCTCATCTTCCTCTTTTTTCCTCCTCTCAACGTCTTCTTTCACATTGTGTGCTCATGTTTCTTCACTTCTTAATAAAGACCACTTTAATTTTAATATGAGGTTTTTCTTCTTCTGTTCTTTACCCTCTTCCCCTTTACTTTCTTACCCTCTATTGTCTTTCCCTCTACGCTCTTTCCCTCCTCCTCTTCCTTTTCCTCTGTCACGTCAAGGTAAGCTAGAGAAGCATAATTCTGTACTGATATTTTCTTTTATTATTTTGTATTTTCCATAATTTTAAGTCCTAATGATGAGTCACTGTTTCAGCACACCTGCAATGCTTGGCATAATAACTAGTTTTTCAAATAACTTCTCATGGATGTAACTAGTGCTGTTGTAACTATTTGTGATCGTAACTTTTGTGTGTATTGTTTGCAAATCAAGATTGTTCTCATTTTCAACATAAATAACTTGTTAAGTTCTCTTCCCCGTTACCAGAACTAAACAAATGACAACAGTGGCAAGTGAACGGTCACCTGATACTCAATTTCCTTCCCCTCCGCCCTCCTACCCACCTTTACCCGCTCTGAAGAGCATTCCTCACTTCTCTCTCTCTCTCTCCTGTCTCTCAGCCACCCTCAGTGCTTTCTCTTCCTCTCTTCCACTCTCTCTCACCTTAAATTCCTGCTCTGGCCTCTGCCTTTTCCAGTCTTTCACTCTCAGTTGTTGACCGTTTCTCTCACCTACTTAAGATATTCGTGAGCAGTGATGAATCCGCAGAAGCCATACAGCATCTTGGGAACCAGAAATATTCAGGTTTTATCAAGGAAGGGAAGGACCGGTCCGGTATCTCGGATATAAGAGTAACCCTTAACCAGCACCAAGGCATCCCGATGCTTGGAAGGGATCCTGGGATGGAGAACTACTGCAGTGAGCCTCTATGCTGGTGGTTAATATGTATGGAACAATCACTGTAGTACACTGATGATAACTCCACATTAGTGGAAGAGTGCAGGACACTGCTGACAGCTGTATACCAGTGGAAGAGTGCAGGACACTGCTGACAGCTGCACGCCAGTGGAAGATTGCAAAACACTGCTGACAGCTGCACACCAGTGGAAGAGTGCAGAACACTGCTGACAGCTGCACGTTCTCGTGCACTAGACCTGGATGGAATGTTATGAAGATTAATGGACTCAACACATCGACTCCAGGCTGAGGGACTGATTAAGCAAACTCCTCCTGATCTTCCACTTTTCTCCGCATTGGACTGAAGAAAACCACTGTTTGGCGAAACGTTTCCAGAATAAAGATACCCAAATGTTGCACTAGTGTCTAGTTTATCAACCTGTCGATTGTCTAAATCATTTATTCACAAAATCTACAGTACGGACTAAATATTCTATCAAAAATAATTAATAACAGTTGTAAGAGGAAATTTCCGTCGCTTTTGACGATTTTCGGATGTTTAAAAAGAGGTTGAAAGAGCTTTTTTTTAATAAGTTAGAGGTAGTTTAGTTTCCATTACCTGATAACAAACCTGATGGGATACGAACACATTTAAAGTACGTTTTCTGTTATCTAAAATTAACATAAGTAAAAGGGTGGTTAATTACAATCACTCGTGTAAATTCCCTTAAAATGCGCGAAACCTTTAAATTTAAGGGATGTTAATTTCATGTTGAAATGTTCATTTTCAAAAGGTAACTTTGATTTTTTGGGGTTATCCTGGGTAACCTATGTTGCTATGTATGATAATTTATGCAACTGTTTGTGTACCAGTTGAAGGTGGAGATAAATTCACACAAATACTTGATAAAGCCCACACAGTGGGCGAAACGTAGTATGTAAAGGATTGCATTGTACTGCATTTGTATCTAATTTTTCGGGTACCATCTTAGCGGTGTCGGGCGGCGATAAGAGCAGCGTCCTCGATCCACTACCGTGGCCGCTACGCTGTGGCTGGCGTAAATAACAACCACAGAATTGTCACATTTAGCCCTTATTGCCGGGACCGAAAGATATGAGCCAGGATATTAGAGCACGCGCACGTGGAGAGAGCTGGGAGCGTGCACACGCGCACACGTGGAGAGGGCTGGGAGCGTGCACACACTCACGCACACGTGGAGAGGGCTGGGAGCGTGCACACACTCACGCACACGTGGAGAGGGCTGGGAGCGTGCACACGCACACGCACACGTGGAGAGGGCTGGGAGCGTGCACACACACACGCACACGTGGAGAGGGCTGGGAGCGTGCACACATTCACGCACACGTGGAGAGGACTGGGAGCGTGCACACACGCACACGTGGAGAGGGGTGGGTGCGTTCACACACGCACACGAGGAGAGGGCTGGGAGCGTGCACACACTCAGGCACACGTGGAGAGGGCTGGGAGCTTGCACACACTCAAGCACACGTGGAGAGGGCTGGGAGCGTGCACACGCGCACACGTGGAGAGGGCTGGGAGCGTGCACACACACGCACACGTGGAGAGGGCTGGGAACGTGCACACACGCACACGAGGAGAGGGCTGGGAGCGTGCACACACTCAGGCACACGTGAAGAGGGCTGGGAGCGTGCACACACTCACGCACACGTGGAGAGGGCTGGGAGCGTGCACACACTCACGCACTACACCCACATGTACACGCAGTGGTGTCACCCAGGGCAGCATCTTTGGAGTCACCCCCATGAAATCCAAGGGCGGGGAAATGGGGAAGTAAACTCTAGTTACGTCACTACTGCATGACCAGTTACGTCACTACTGCATGACCAGTTACGTCACTACTGCATGACCAGTTACGTCACTACTGCATGACCAGTTACGTCACTACTGCATGACCAGTTACGTCACTACTGCATGACCAGTTACGTCACCACTGCATGACCAGTTACGTCACTACTGCATGACCAGTTACGTCACTACTGCATGACCAGTTACGTCACTACTGCATGACCAGTTACGTCACTACTGCATGACCAGTGACTAATGTTTAGCAATGAGAACGTTTCAGGGCCATAAACCGAACAGGAGAATACTTCTCAACTTTATTGGCGATAAAATAAATAATGGTAGTAATATTGAGGAAACACAAACTCAAATATCACTTTGAGTACAGCAACACATCCTACATTTATTATTCTTCAACAAGGTAAAAAAATAAAAAACTTGAAAAATAAAGAAAAACATTGGAATATCAGAGAAACACTAGTTCCGATTTGACCTT
>NC_091339.1:23123065-23125565 GCF_038502225.1 Cherax quadricarinatus
ATTCAGTTTAATTAGTGATGGCAGCTCGATGTTTCGTCCTCCACTCGCACTGCTACCTCTCGCACTACTACCTCTCGCACTGCTACCTCTCACACTACTACCTCTCGCACTGCTACCTCTCGCACTGCTACCTCTCGCACTACTACCTCTCGCACTGCTACCTCTCGCACTGCTACCTCTCGCACTGCTACCTCTCGCACTACTACCTCTCGCACTGCTACCTCTCGCACTGCTACCTCTCGCACTACTACCTCTCGCACTACTACCTCTCGCACTGCTACCTCTCGCACTGCTACCTCTCGCACTGCTACCTCTCGCACTACTACCTCTCGCACTGCTACCTCTCGCACTACTACCTCTCGCACTGCTACCTCTCGCACTGCTACCTCTCGCACTGCTACCTCTCGCACTACTACCTCTCGCACTGCTACCTCTCGCACTACTACCTCTCGCACTGCTACCTCTCGCACTGCTACCTCTCGCACTGCTACCTCTCGCACTGCTGGCTCTGAGCAGTCATGATATTAATAGTCATTACCACTGTAACATTACCACTGTAACATTATCACTGTAACATTATCACTGTAACATTACCACTGTAACTTGTTCAACTATCAAAACTTTGCAGCCCAGTCCCTGGATACAATATATATTTCTGTGAGCTTTTGACTACAGCCCACAGGACGGGTATGGGGTGCATAATAAAGATTTTAAACTGAGACTCTTGCTAATCCAGCTATGGTGCCCTAGGCTTTCTTTATAACAAATGTAGAATAATTCAATCATATAGATTCACCTAGAGGAACAGTTTACTCTACAGTAGTTACAGTTATTTTTCAAAGCAAACTTCACTACCACTAAGACAGAGATACCATTAATTACACCGGATTGGCCAGTGTGAAAAGCATTGATCCACAGTGAAGGAAATTCCTTGGAGTCTTAATTAACACAAGACACCCCGAGCCACCCCTCACACTTCCTTGTCTCCTCTGATCGTCTTCAAGACGAAGAAAGAAGAGAAAAATGACTTCGAGTAGTTTTCTTGATTAGCCAGACTGTATTGATGTGTTTGTCAAGTGCCAGAGCAGTCTTGAGCTGATGAAATTAAGTCTTCTGAGGTGTGGGAGAAAGGACGCTTATCCTTTTCAGAATACACGGTTGTATTCTTGAATGCTGAGTTGTATATATGAATAGTTTATATGTGTTGAAATAACGGGAGGTATGGGAAACGTTGTACAAGGTGTTATAATTAACGATGCATATTTTAGTTTTTCAATAGTTATAGTTTATTTAACCAATGTTGATGGGTCATACATTTCTAGGAGACATGAAGGCTCGATCTTCCGCTGTGTACATCATTCACTGCAAGGATTAATGAAGGCTGGATCCTCCGTTCATGTGAGTCATTCATTGCAAGAAGTGGTGAGAGCTCACTCCTCCGTCTGCTGAGTACGAGACTGACGTGATACCATTCAGTATACACTGATCACAGTATTATTTGGAGCGTCATTCGTTACCCTCTCCAAGTTTCCGTCTTCCTCCTTCAGATTCACTTCCCCTTAATTAGCTCCATACTCCCTTAGCTCCCCTATCCGTTACTAAATCCCTCACTACTTCTCTTGCTTCCCCGTCCTCCTCTCTCGTTTGTCTCCCCTACACCCTGCAATACCTCCCTCCCTGTCTCCCCTGCACCCTACACTACCTCCCTCTTTGTCTCCCCTGCATTCTACACTACCTCTCTCCCTGTCTTACCTGCGCCCTACACTACCTCCATCACTACCTCCCCTACACTCTACTACCTTCCACCCTGTCTCCCCTACATCCTACAATACCTGCCTCCCTGTCTTCCCTACACCTTGCACTAACACATTTTACCCTATCGGAGAGATAGTAGTAGATTAAGTTTATTTAATTTTCATATTTATTCTATTGTTTCAAAGAGCATCCACCTGCCCTACATGTTTATGTTATGTGGCATCTATAACACTGTTTCAGCAACTCTTGTTGAAGTAGCGAGACGGTGGAGTGGGTACAGCGTCCGTCTGGTGTGCACACCAAGGCAAGGTCGCCTCTTCGGGAAGGCGTCGATTGTTATAAGCAATCTGTCATCCACTCGCTGTAATATATCTGGAACCTTCATCACACTCCGTTATGGAACCTGTGATAGCTGCTTCGTAAAAGTCAGAGGCTAGGTGCCCATGACAGCAGTTTGTTTACTTAATAATCTCTATATTACTGCTTGCAGCTTTATATTTATTCCGAGTATGGATTTATACTAGCGTTTTTCTCTTCGCTTGGTCTCTCTCTCTCTCTCTCTCTCTCTCTCTCTCTCTCTCTCTCTCTCTCCTCTCTCTCTTTCTCTCTCTCTCTCTCTCTCTCTCTCTCTCTCTCTCTCTCTCTCATGTAGTTGGCACGTTTCAAATATCAGCCATTTCTATTCCGGGAGCCTGCGAGGTCAAACACAATAAATTCGTCTTATTAGAGAGATTTCAGAGGTCTT
>NC_091339.1:23130565-23375565 GCF_038502225.1 Cherax quadricarinatus
TCTTCTTAAAGCTATGTATGGATCCTGCCTCCACGACTGTGTGTGTATGTGTACTCACCTATTTGTTGTTGCAGGGGGTCGATTCACTGTATGTGTGTGTGTGTGTGTGTGTGTACTCACCTATTTGTACTCACCTATGTGTACTCACCTATTTGTTGTTGCATCGATTCACAGATCCTGTATGTGTGTGTGTGTGTGTAAATTACGTATTTGTAAGCATTTCTTTAAGTTTGCCAAGGTGATGTTGAGATAGCGAGAGAGAGAGAGAGAGAGAGAGAGAGAGAGAGAGAGAGAGAGAGAGAGAGAGAGAGAGTGTCCAGTCTGAGAGAGAGAGAGAGAGAGAGATGAAAAGAGGTAAAGTAAATAGTGTTGGAAGAAACCAGGTGTAGGGTAAAAGGAGGAGGAGAGGGAGAGAGGATGGGAAGTGGTAGTCAACAGCAATATTAACCAGACGGCAGACAGGTGGGTAACCAACGTCATCATCAGATATGGTCAACACGGCCAGTGGCACCATTGTTTTCTGAGAGTTTCGGCAAACACTCTCAGCTTGAACTTGTGATTATGACGTTTGTCAAAATAATTGGTATCCCCCCGCCCATAGAGAGATTTCTCTCGTTCAACAAACACCTTCACCACTCTCGTTCATCAATACGTGATAATTTAAAGCATTTTACCCCCCTGGGCAATGTGACGTTTGTGCTCAACTGTTATTACAATAATAGGGAAGTGTTAAACCCTTATGGGCTTAACAAAATAATAATTATATTATTATAATCAAAAAGAAGCGCTGGACCATTGCAATTCTAATAATTAAAAGCATAATAAAATAATTATTAAAGTTATAATAATTGCAATTGTAATTATTATTATTATAATCAAGGGGGAAGCGCTAAACCCATAGGATTATACAGCGCCTGGGGGGGGGGGGAGATGTGGAAGGCATTCAGGATTAATTCGGGGAACTGGAGCGCAGATCCTATTACCTAAATCAAGATCCACTCACCAACATCAAGGAACCTTCCGAGGGGTGCAATTGTAATAATTATAATTTTAATACTATAGTTTTAATATTTAATTATCATCAGTTATAATTATAATTTATAAGTATTACAATCGAAACTAAGCGCTAAACCCACAAGGGTCATGTAATCAAGTTAACCGCTAAACCCCATTATTGTAATGGGGAGCGCTAAACCCGTAGGATTATACAGCTCACGTGGGGGGGAGATGGAAGGTATTCAGACTCAATTCAGGGAACTAGAGCACAGATCCAATTCCCTAGATCAAGAGCTCCTCACCAGCATCAAGGAGCCTCCCTTGAGGGGAAGAGGTTATACAATGCTTAGGGTAGCTCATGATTATATTCACTTATTATATTCGTGGGGAGCACTAAACCCACAGGATTATACAGTGCACGTGGAGGGGGATGGAAGGTATTCAGGCTCAATTCAGGGAACCGGAGCAAAGATCCAATTCCCTAGATCAGGGATTCTCAACTTTTCCTCCATCATTAACACCCTCGGCTTGATGTATTTCTCCATTTACCCCCTTACTTCCATACAAAAAAATTATCGCTATCATAAAGAGACAGAAAAACAATGATAAATTCAATTATCAGGTACATGTACATCAAATATTTACGCCTTGCCATGTAATTTTTTACCACCAAGGGGTAAATTTACCCCTAGTTGAGAATCACTGCCCTAGATCAAGAGCCCCTCACCAGCATCAAGGAACCTCCCTTGAGGGGATTTTTATATTCAAAATATACATTAAACCTGTATGGATAATACAGCACCTAAGTAAGAAGAGAGTGAATCAGGTTTCTTTTGAGAAAGGGGAGGATAAATTCAAACTCTTGCATCAAGTACAGTTCACTGAGATCAAAGTAACCCCCAATCTCCTTGAGAAACAAAGACAATATCAAGTGATGCCTTGGCACAACCCTTTGTTCGTTACTTACGAAACCCCAGCCAGGTAAATCTGATGCGCACCACAAATGCCCACAGTGCTACCCAGGACAGATGGTATGCAGATTATATTCTGTATATCTAACTTTTTAATCAAGGGAAAGCACTAAACCTGTAGCTAATGGGGAACAAGAGGCAGTCAAGTTTGATCCAAGGAAAGGTAGGTCATGTCCAATTTCTTAGATCAAGAGCCCCTCACCAGTATCAAGGAATCCCCCTAGAGGGCTTCAAGATTCACATTATTACTATCACTATCATAATAATAAAGTGCTAATCCAGAAAGGGTCATACAGCACTGCAAGAGATTCATAGAAATCTCTAATTGATTAAGCAGGCTCACAAACTGTTACTTTGAGCAGCGAATACACAAACAGATTAACTAATACGCCACCAGACCTTGAAGCTATGCATGAATAACAGGTTGATTAGCCCACACTGAATGTCCTAGTTTTGTGTCTGAATCTATCCAACAAAAGAGAAAACATGTTTCTCACTTATGAGCAATAGTTCCAGGGACAGGCCCAACTTTCATGAGAGGAAATGAGCAGTATGAGTTTCCCTGCACAGTGAACTTCTGAGGACAGTGCTGAGTTTGTCTTTGCAGACCATAGGCCCCTCAGGGAAGGTTCCTTGATGTTGGTGAGGGGCTCTTGATTTAGGGAATTGGATCTGTGCTCCAGTTCCCTGAATTAAGCCTGAATGCCTTCCACATCCTCTCCCCAGACGCTGTATAATCCTCCAGGTTTAGCGCTTCCCCCTTGATTATAATAATAATAATTTGCAGACCATACCCACCCTGGAGGGGCAAATCACAGCCAGTGCAGCTCAAAGTGATGACAAAGAATGTAAGCCCCAAAACACTGAAGTGTCAGCCCTTGAGAAAAGGTGGAGGAATACTGTGGGCAAGAATTAGTAACCGAGTATGGGGAACTGATGTTATCACTTTACTTAGATCATTATTTAAAAGGGATTTAAAATTATATATACTATACTAGATGTATAAAATTCTTTATTTATCTATATATTGTGCACTCTCATACATCTGGAATGTGTGATAATTGGCAGACATAAAATTAAATTAGACATTTTAATAGCTCTGAATATTTAAAAAGCCTCGTACTATACTTTGTAACAATTTTGTTGTAAATGCCTGAATTTAACAAAAAAAAAAAAAAAAAAAAAAAAAAAAAATGCATATTAAACAGCAGCAAATCTGCACTTCTGTACATAAATGTCTACCTGGTCATTGTTTGTGCATTTCTTAAGTCTTTGTTCTAGACATACTTGCTACTAGAATGCACCTTGCATTTAACAGAACTTTTAAATTTAAATCTCATATAAGCATAGTACAATTTGCACCATTTTTATCAGTTTAGCACTTTTAACAACAAACATAATACCCTTCATACATATTTACACCATAAAACCTTTTTGTTTTATAAGGAAATTACAAAAAATGCAGTTTTCACAAAATAATATTTCATATCATTAGTTGAGTATTAAATTATTTTATAATCTCCAATATTTCTGAAGAACATATTTTCAAAACACTAATTTTGAGGAATATCTGACCAACCGACAGTACCATTTTTATAATCGCATTTTCATAATTCATTTCTATTCGTGTACAGTATTCATATTGAAGAGAATATGCCATATTAAACCAACAATTCCATAAGCACCTTAAACATTAATTTTAAATTGTATCAACATGAGAATAGCCACTTCCTGTTCCCATTGAATAAAAACATATATACAGTATGTACTGTATAAAAACATTATTAAGGAAATTTAGGTGTTATTACTACAGTAATAAAAAATATGTATTAAAGAGAATACCAAAAGCTCTGGTATGTAAATAAACTACAGTAGTAAATTATTATTATTATCAAAAAGAAGCGCTGAGCCACAAGGGCTATATACAGTAGTGAAGTGCAACAGCGTACCATTTTATTGAAGAAATTTCAACATCCGGTCCATTCGAGTATTTTCTCAATGAATATGAAACTTGTCAGAAGAGGGATTAACTAATACATGATTGGCACCACATTAGTAGCTAACTTTCAACAGCCCAGGGTGAGAGAATCAATCTTTTCAGAGATCTTTCGATATTTCATAAACTAGCAAATATATTACCACACTGGTCAGTATACAGATCTTAATCCTAACCAGAGAATTGTTTTTGATCAGCAGAATGACAGTTCCAACACAAATACTCAACTTGTTTATAATTGAAATTCTAGCCAAAGTAACAATGGAAGCCAGAGTTCTGGTACATCATATACAAGCCACAGTATGTGCCCCGTTTTACATAAAACGGTAAACAATTAAATCAGGAAAATAAAATTTCATGCAGTTGGCATAAGGATGCCTTCATATTCTTTGTTTAGAAAGAGGGTCCTAATACCGGTTGTTTTTACAGACATGCCAAGTTATAAGATTAGGAGACAACTTCTTACTCAAAGTGAATGATAAGTCACTCTAGCACTGAAGAGTTATAACAGAGCAGACTGAGGTTGCGGCAAGAAAGGAAGAGCTAATATTGCAGCGAAGTCTAAAGCATCTCACTGGGCAGGAATTTAGGTTGAAGCACTAAACAGTCATACAGCACCTGGGGAATGGAAGGTAATCTGGTTTGATCCAAGGAAGGTAAGGACAGGTCCAATTCCTTGCATCAAGAGCCCCTCACCAGCATCAAGGAACCTTCCTTGAGGGGATTCATGTGTGTATAGGTTAGGAAGCATTGGTTCTTTGTTTTGCTGAAGGTGCTTTACTGCCAGGGTCATTAGCATAGCACTGGGAAACAGATGGAATTGCTTGTTGTTTAGGCCATGCAATTAATAATACAAAAAGTTGGCCATAAATAAAGGAAAAGGATGAGAGTGCAGAAATAAGAGCATTTAGCTCTTGGGTCTGTCTCAACCTGTTACTAAATTAATCACATTTGTTAAAAAAACTGTACAGAGCAGATTTTACTGTGTCTAGTCTAGTATTATAATTATCCAGGGACGTGCTAATTCTTGTCTAGTTAATTCTGCTTCATTCTTGCCCTAATCTGGAACTCCAGCTGTGCATAATTAAGGATTAGCTGCACATATGGGAAGACTGACTCGAGCACTATTTAAAACTACTAAAGACTTTCCTGTTTACAAGCCTAGCATATACAGCTGTTACATTGATTTTATAAAATTCAGTTACATATTTTGACTAATTCTTACTCCTAGGTCTTTGCTTCTCAGTAAGTTGTTTCCCTCCTAGATGGTGTGATGTGTCTGGTCTTTGGTCACCTTTCTGACACTTTCAAAACTCCAGTAGTCACTTTCTTACCCAGTCTTGCAACCTGTCCAAACCCTCTTGAAGTTTAAACGTCTCTTCCGTGTTATCAGATTCTGATACAGAGGTTGGTACTGTTGTTACAATAACAAAGTCTGTATGCAAGAGAACTGTCTTATCACATTAATATGTGTTATGGCTATACAGAGAATAGAGAATAGAGTTATCAAAAGTATATTTTAGTATGGAAGGAATAATTAAAGTAGTGGGAGAGGGGGAAGACTGTTGAAATTATACAAAATAAGATTAAGAGAAGTACATGTATATAAATCTAGGGTAGATCGAAGGTGGTGCAAGGGAACACCTGAGGAAGGGATGTAAAGAGGGTGTGAAATCATAAAAAAGGTGAAGCATGAACAACCAGTAGGCATATGGAAGTGTTAGATAGGAGAGAGTAGAGGGAAGTTATCTTTAGGATTTCATGTGCTGTGGAGTGCAAGGACAGTAATATCTATGAATGTTGTCTGGTAATTTTGTTAAACTGTTTAGGAAGGAGAAGTTTAGGTTACTCTTTAAATGTTAAGTCGGGATGTTGCAATTTGGTTGGTCAATATTGAACTGCAATATTAACTCTTCTAAAAAGACAACTAGGACAAAAGTGATGGTAAATATTTTCTCTTATTTTGTGTCACCTTGTCTTTGTAAGAAATAGGCTGTACTTCAGAGAACAAAACTAAGAAAATCTTATATTTTTTTATTACTGCTCAATGTAATTAAAGTTTGTGTTAATATATACATCAGCAAATAGTAGCTTAGCCAAAGTATGTTATCCAGTCAAAGGATTTCACCATATAATTAACCACAATATGCTAGTCCCAAATTATAAATTTTCTTAAGAGTTATGTCATCATGCAACCATTGAAGAGTAAATAAAACTTGAAATTTTTAAGACAGTACAATCACAACTCGTGCCTTCTCCCAAAGTTGTAACAATGAAACATTAAAACTGTTATTAATTTTTCTAACTGCAATTCCATAATGCATACATGCATATGCAACTTGTACTCATTTTTAAGGTCCCATGTTGGCGCATTGCCCAAGTACATCAGCACCACACCAATTTTATACAATAAAAAATTAAATGGGAAGGTCCCATTTCTACCACGTATCTAAAAAAAATATAAATACATATATATCAAGGGATTTATTTTCAGATCAAAGTAAGTTTTTTTTACTTAAAATGCCTCCATAAATTACATCTGATTTTTTGGAAAATTTTCAGGATATCATTATCCTGGTACTCCAGGATAAAAGGAAAAGCCCAATATCATTATGCAAGATACCTTTTCCTAAATGCAACAATAAAGTCATCATTTGTAAGTAGCAAAATGATATAACTCATATGCAGGTATTGTGTGGCAGCTGACACACTATGACCTAACACTTAACATATTCACCATCTCTTAAATTGAAAGTTAAATATTATACAGCAAAGAATTTTTTATGCATTTTGCCAGAAAGAGTGCAATCCAATTATTCCAAGATATCTTTTTTATCACACTGGCCATCTCCCACCAAAGTAGGGTGACCCAAAAAGCAGGAAACATTCACTATTATTAATTCAATAGCTGTCTTGCTACAAGTACAAACATCATAATTCAAAATGAAGAATATAAAAGCCAAGTTTACAAGTGACAAAACGTGTGGATTTGAAATTTTTATATACTATTCAAAAAGCTCTCGTTTTAATGTGAAAGTGATAGTATTTATCGACATTCATAAAACTTTATTTAAAATTTTGAAATACATTACTAATAATTAAAATTTTAAGTGAAACTTAACACAATTCAATGATAGTAATCTTCTTAATAAAAACGAGATAGAATAACATGTGGAAACAGTGGAATTTGGGTAAACAGGATGGGTTCATGAGAAAAAAAAAAAAATTTCTTTCTGATACACACTTCCTCTCTATAACCACTGTCACTAATGTGCAGGATGTAGCCTTCCACGAATTCATGAATAGTTGAAAAGAATTTAGGAATAGTTGTCTTATTAGGTATATTTATAAGAGTCCAGCAACTGGTGTACTGTTTGCCTCAGGTACTGAATTTTAAAAACTACTATGGTGTCCTGTCCCATTAGCTGGATTAAGGTTAGGATTTTGGGCTCCAAAATTATCATTAATGCAAGAGCAGGAGTCCTGAGGGTTACTGAATGGTGACCTATACAGGACTTTCCCACACACTCACCTTGTCCTACACCAAATTATGCAACTGAGATCACCCCTTCCATCCATGCAATTAGGAAGCTGCTGTAAAGAAATAGTACAAATACTGTACAAATATCATTTAAAATGCACACACCTGAGGGCCTACTGTATATTAAACTGGGGTGGGACTCTTCTTGAGGTTGAGTACTCTCTTTTACCACCCCATTTATTTTGAGTAATTGTTTATTAATTTAATAGATGCAGCTCGGTTGAGGATTGCATTATATGGATCACAACATACATACATAATAAACATACACTTCAGAAACTTTAACTTATAATTTTTAATGTGTAAAAATCCTCTAGAAACCTAACAACCATCCAGTAAAGGAGTGGGAACTCTGCCTAATAACACATTACACATGTACCAGTATCACATTAAACTCACAAATTAATTCCTAGTTTCAATAAATAAAATCCTTAACACTTTTATACAATCAGGTCAGCTTCCCGCATATTTATAAAATAAGCCTCTCCAAGTGTTGAATCCTTCTGCACTCAATAGCATTTAAATATCTAATAAGAAAGACCACTTAATGAATGGTGATGACGAACTCTTCACGCATGCTAACTCCTGGCTTGCGTATGGTCAAATGACTAGCATGGGTGCCAGTGCCACTTTCAAATATGCTCTCCAAGTCACGAGTACCTAAAGCTGTAGGAAAAAATGTATACACATTACTATGATAAAAACAGAATTTACGAAAAAAAAAAAAGGCTAAACATTAAAAACAAAAATTATAAATAAAGCAATACTGTAATGGTACACTAGTTCCTTCACCTGCTGGTAGTTACAGAATGATAATTTTTCTACAAAGAACTAACCTAGCAGAACACCCAGGAACTTCAAATAAGGATATCTATTTCATTAGTAACTGCCCTAACTTCCTATATTTATCCCCCAAACCTGTGGTATAAATAACCTTTATAATCCAATAAAAAACACAACAAATACTCATAACAAAATACACACCTTCACAAAGCTTTATAGGCAATTAGGTAATCAGTTAATATTAGTAATACATGTATTGATCCTATCATTGAGGTAACTTTAATTGTTTATAGTTCTGGACTTGACCAAAAGACTATGCTAACACATGCTTTTGCAAAATCTGACACTAAATTAAAAAATAGGCACACCTGTTCTGTATAGTGGTACAGTAGTTGTTCATTATTATCATAAAAAATAAAGTTTATTTCTCTCACATAAAACAAGTATTCCTGCAAGTATTCTTTACAATTTCCTCAAATGATTTTTTTATCTGAGATTTGTACACAATTTTATTTATTTTTATATTTTGCAAAAATATTTATATAAAATTAAAATATCTAAAAAATCTATTAAATATAACACCTTTGAGAAATTAGATAATTAATATCTACAACATGATCAATTAAAAAAAATGGTAGAAACCATTATTGAAAATAAAACTTACAGGCACTCTGTATAGTAACTTTGGAAGGACGTTTCTGAAGTCCAATAACAACAACACGTTCCAACCAAGACCCAGTCTCATAAGTGCCACCAGGATCTACCTTCTTTGAGGTCAGTATTCCACCTTCATAGGAAAGGGCCAAATATAGGAATTTTCCCTAGGGAAAATAAAGATTCAATTAATTGTAAGCCATAATATAAATGTAATCTTTAAAAGTGCTCAAGCTATTCAGCAATCTTACTTGTGCAGCAGCATAATGAGAAACCAGTACAGCCATATGACAGATTAAGTAATTTTGAAAATCTGGCCAAAAATGGCAAAAAATTGCTGAACTATAGTCTAGGGATTTTTTGGGGTGAAAAAACTCTCTCAAAATACAAAATGCTTATGATGACATTGTTGGATCAATTGCACCTTACAAACATGAAAAAATCCTGTATATACAGCTTTCATGGAAGGTTATGAGAGTTCTCTTAAAATAAATGTGCCATAAAAGGTGCCTCAGACAGGGAAGAATCAGAAGAGGAAGAAGAGGCTAGTGTCATGCTAAAATGGTCTCTTTTTATATTTTAAGTTCATATTCTTAAGTAACATCAAAAATAATTCAAATGGAGTGATTTTTTTTTTTTTAGTAATGTTTAGTTATTTTTTTCAATTTATGGCTGGTTTTCCTAATTTTTAATTTTATCATATTAGTAATTTTTCATTATTTTGGATAATTTTTAGTTACTATTTGATAATTTTTAGTTATTTTTGATCATATTTAGTTATTTTTTATGACTTAGTTATTTTCCATAATGAATAGTCTTAATGAAAACATTAGCTTTCTCTATTAGGCATTACTGGGAAAGGAGGGCCTCGTATGATGCTAAAATGATCTGACTTTACATTTTTAAGTGTACATTCTGAGTCAGCATAGAAAACATTACTCCTGGTGTAGCTACAATTAGGTAATTATTAGCAAAAAATATCCTAACCACAGTACAGTGGACCCCGCATAACGATCACCTCCGAATGCGACCAATTATGTAAGTGTATTTATGTAAGTGCGTTTGTACGTGTATGTTTGGGGGTCTGAAATGGACTAATCTACTTCACAATATTCCTTATGGGGACAAATTCGGTCAGTACTGGCACCTGAACATACTTCTGGAGTGAAAAAATATCGTTAACCGGGGGTCCACTGTACTATATGTTTGCCTATACGTATAATTATGTAATAAGTACTACACCCTGCCTCGGTGGGAGACGACCGACTTGTTGAGAAAAAAAAAAAAAAAAAAAAAAAAAAAAAAAGTACTACACGCAAACTGTCACAAAAAAAAGGTTGTCATTCATTCCTTCTGAATGAACTAGTTCCACTTAGTCCTCTTTGTTGCCACTTCTAGTGCTGTGTCATCATGCAAAAAATACTTTTCAGATAATCACTATCTGCCCATCTCCTCAATCTTCAACCTCTTATTCTCAAAGTAAGTAGGTAGTGCTACCTACTTTGAGATACTTTCTTACCTACCAACAACATTCACTAGTTCATTATAATCATACCATCAGGGATGAAACTCTCAGAGAAAGAAGGGGATGGGATTATCAAAGGCCACTAACTCCAAGTTTGCTTGTATAATGCATTTTAAATACCGTACTTAACGTTATATCTCCTTACCTGCCTATATTCAAATGTATGCTCATCATCGATGTACAGAGTTCCCTGAGCTTTCCCATACGAATCCAAAGCTACTGATAGAGTGTACGGGTCATCACGCATTAATGAAGATGCTCGACGTACTCGATCTTTGCGAGGGATTATGCTTCCACCTCTCTGGTAAACTGGAATCTGTTGAATTAGTCATGAAATATAAAAAACAAGCAGTAATAAAGGTTCTCTCTCTAAAGTCAGTGTTTAATAATTTCTTATCAAAGTATTATTTCCCCAAATACATCTAGAAATTCTAATTACTTAAAAGTAATATATGTTAGATGTCATTAGCAACTAGATAATAAAGATAAAACTACCTTTCAAAAATATTAGTAATAAAAAGGGCACAAAATTTACTGAACATCTCTACCACCAACTTAAAATTAATTAGTAAATGTAAGAAAAATCGTTTCAATAATATGGCCAGACATATTTACTTTCAATATTAAGCATCAAATTTTCTGCTAAAATAACTATGCAAACACGTTAAAGACAAAATTTCTTGTCTTTTGTGTTTTCAACTTTTTCTCATACAAATTTATTTCAGTTTAAAGTCCAGAATATTTACCATGCATATACCTGATAAAATAGCTAAAGACCTACAAACAAAGCCAGAACTAAGTACAGGTTTTAAAAATGAAAAAGGCATGAACATACCTTATCTCTGGGTGCAGATACAGTGGTACTACTTGGGCCATTATAAATGGTTAAATCAAGTACATCATACCAAACTCCTGGTGGGAAATACACAGGAGCTGTGGTTGCCCCTTCTTCCACAACAGGTCTAACAAGAAGAGCTGAGCCAATCAGATGCTCATAATCAATAGCATATGAAGCTTCATCCTCTGGGAAATCTACCCAGATAGGTCTCATTGGTGGAGCGCCTGAGGAAACATTAGATCACTTAGTATTTCAATTTTACACTGAGCAGGAGCTCTTAAGAGACCTACAGCTCACTAGAAATATAAAATCACATGATACACCTATGAATATAACAAATCAAACTCATTTAAACCATCTTTATTTCAGCCAAAATATAAATTTATTGATACTGAAAACACAAATTTAATAAACCATATCACGGGCGGGGACAGAACCCACATGTGGCATTGTTTGTTTGCAATTGTGTCATTATAATTTCTTGAGTCATTAACCCTTAAATGGTCCAAACATATTTATACGTTCTCTCACGTAGCGCCCCAAACATATATATACGTTTCCTTTGTCATTCATTCAACATTGGCACGATAGGCCTGAGTCACCTAGACATGAGAGAATGGGTGTGCGCACTCAGTGTGTGCCATTTCAAAAAATTGGGGATGCCTGGGTACCAAATGCTCTTTTTCCTAAAAATTTTTTTTTTTCTCAAAATATTCGAGGTGCTATGCACGTGAACATATATATACATTTGGACCATTTAAGGGTTAAATTTAATACAAATCACACACAAAATTTTTATTCCAGTAATCGTAAGTGGAATTATCAGAAAGATGACCTGACATACTGCTGCTCTTTTAACCCTTAAACTGTCGAAATGTAGATCTACATTCACTCGTGTAGTGCTCTGAACATAGATCTACATTTTTTTTTATATCTGAAAGCATGTAAAATAAAACATAGATCTATGTTCCGAGTGCTACGCAAATGAACATAGATCTACATTTGGACAGTTTAAGGGTTAATATAAAAAGTTTTTTTTTTTTTTAAACATACTGGCCGTCTCCCACTGAAGTAGGATGACCCGAGAAAGAAACAATTTTAACTTTATTCTCTCACTTGCTCAAAGCAACAAATGACCATAGATGCATGCAATATTCGAGCTTTACCTAAAAATGGCATATAAATTTTAATTTATCTTCAAACCACTTGGAAAATTTAAAGAAAATCTTCATACAGACTTAAAGGTAATAAACATTTATACACACACACAGAAATAGCAAGAGCATATTATTATTATTATCATCACTCTTTTTTTACCACATTGGCTAACTCCCACTAAGGTTACGTGAATAAAAAAAAAAGGAGGGGGGGGGAATCAGATGTGATCCAAAGAAGGGGAAGGTAGCTCCTTTCCTTAGATCAAGGCACACTCTTGAAGGGCAAGAGAATAACATCCTAGCTAGTTAACCACAAACTTGGACAAACTCTTGTAAGAGAATCACAAAGTTACCTGTCAGCTCATTTTCATAAAATAGGGTATACCAAAGTGGAAGATACTGATAACGCTGACGAAGAGCATTTCTAATAATGCGTAGTGTTTCAGCATCAAACAGCCATGGCTCACGACGCTTGGTGTCTAGATGTGCATGAGCTCTGAAGAAGGGTTGAAATGCTCCAGCCTAGGGATAATTCAGAGAAAAATTGCAGTCTGTGAAGAACAAAGATAAACTTTCAATTTAAAAAAGCAATTATTCCAATTTCATGCTCAGGAATATACATAACTGGAGTAATGTATTGTATTAATATTGTTGTGTGGATAAACACAATCCAAAGACAAAAAATAAAGTCGAGGGAATGTAAAGTCAAAAATGTAATCACATTCCCACATACATGTGCTCAAACATTTGAAATAAATGCTCACTCATACATATGTGTGAGAATTTTTGTGAGGAAACCTTAGTGTAAACTGAAAGTTCAGTAATGTCTTCTAGACCATGATAACCATAAAAGAAAAAATAAACAGAGAAAATAATGTGGCAATAAATCATCCAAATTGAAGGAGGCCAGAGCAGGCTTAAAGTATGGAAAAGATACAGACAAAGTTTTAGTTGTCCCCACAAATATGAGCACTACAGCAGAGTTAATAGCTGAAAATGAACAGTGAGCTAAAAGTAGAGTTAAATGATGGGACAGAAAGCAAATTTAAAACAAGAAATGTCATCTTTACTATTGTGGCTAGCTAGTAACTTTACCAGCTGAACTGACACTCAGAGTAATGGCCATTACATAATTTTTGTGCCCTGCCATGGAACCAATAACTACCAAAGTCATATCTGTCAAGAAACACTAAGCCAGCAGTTGCTTCGTGTCATGATGATTTTGACAATTTTTCCTTGATGAATACAATAATAACTATGGATGGGAGTGAGTAAAAAAATCTCTGTTTACTGATATAAAGACTAATTAGGGGAATAGAGAGGGGGACTGGAAAGGCTGCAAACGAATCTGGACAAACTGCAGGGTTGGTCAGATATGTGGCTGCTTCAATTCAACCCCAGTAAATGCAAGGTTATGAAGATTAAGGAAGAAGCCAGAAGACCGGGCACAGAGTACAGACTTGGGGGAACAGAGGCTGCAGACCTAATTTGAGGACCTAAGAGTAAGCATATTTGCCTACCATATTGCCAAAGGATACAACATTTTAAGAATAGTTACAATAGGGCCCATCAGACTAGGAATGAGTGACTCCAGCAAGCAGCAAGTTGTGAGGAGGCGCCAGGAGCTGAGGACCCATTCACGTAACCACATATAGGTGAGTGCACAGACCACTGAGTCTGACTAGTAAGCCAGCTTTAGCTCTGCACTGGCTTTCCATGAAGCCAACAGCTACCACATTCACATTTGTGTTAGACATCACAGTCTATAGTACCACATCAACTAAGGTGTTATCACTGATGAATGCAATAATATATAACTGTCAAATTATCAGTGTAGTATTTTTTTTTTTTTCAACAAGTCGGCCGTCTCCCACCGAGGCAGGGTGACCCAAAAAGAAAGAAAATCCCAAAAGAAAATTTTTAATTTTTAAATTTCCCCACACTACACATTATCACTGTTTTTAAAAGGGGTGCCGGGATACAAAGTTTAGAAAAATACAAAAGATACACAAAATCTTCCCAAACTGTAAATTTTTATTTAAAAAGAATAAAAGGGTTTTATACACCAGCCAAACAATACATACTACTTATAGAAAGCCCCCTTTTGTTATGCCCGCGGGGGAAATTGGGTCGGCCCGGGAGGGGACCCACACGTGATAACACCCAGGACCCATTTTACGATGGAAAATAGACAACAGGGGGAAAAAAACACCCCAAAAGTTTCTACCTAGCTAATCAACCGGCCCTCCCCAAAAGTAGAGCGACCACGGGCCACCGGGGAGCCATAGAAAATAAAGACAAAGGGGCAAATAGAGCTCACAACTAATAAACACCCAAGGCTGAAAAAAAAGGAAATGTTTAAAATGGAAAGGAACCAACACTATGCTATTACTGTTCTGAAGGGGGAAAGAGATTATAAAGCAAAAAATATGAATGTTTTTTTGGGACATAAGTGGGCCCCCACTTATAAGCGGGTTGGGGTTCCCAGGGCCGAAAGAAAATTTGGGAAGGCATAACCCCTTTTTTTTCCATTTATAAATGCATATAAATGCCAGACAACAAGAAACAAATTGAAAAGAACTGGGTTAAAAACACACAAAAAAAATACTTGAAATTCACTTTTCTTAAAAAATTTTAACTAATGGGGGGGGAGTAGTACTTTTTGTGGGAAGTCAGGTGCAGGAGCAGGGGGGAAATCTCCCCCCTACTTAATATAATATATTTAACCTTTGAGGTCACAGGCCCCCCCCAAACTCGCTCGGGGTGGGCCAAATTTAAAAAAAAAAATTTTTTTTTCAAAAAAGATAAGAACTTTTCCATAAAAACACCAAAGTTTTAAAATTTTGAAAAATTAGGGAATTATGCTCTGAAAAGTTAGCGCCCCCATGTTTCCCGGAGGGCGATTTTGCCCACTTTGACCCCCACCCTTTTCACTTTTAACAAAACGAATATTTCCCCAGAACTCCTTTTTTTCTATCGAAGGGGGAAGAAACACCTTTTATAAATTTCAACATCCAGTACAGTGGTCAAAATTTTAAATTTTTCCTTTTACACAAATTTAAAAAGATGCCACTCCAAAGGGTCCAAAAAAACAAGAAAAAAGGACTAAAATGACTTTCCCAGCTTTATTCACGCCGGCCCCTTTTTTTTGTTTCCCATTTTAATTTTTTTTTTAAAAAAAAAGTTTTTGTTTGAACATGCAATTTTAAAAATGAAAATATTATTGGTGCATTTGTGAAAGAATATTAGACTCCCCGTTTGTATTGACCTAGCACGATTTGTTATTTTTGAAGTTTGAAAATTAACATTTGTATTTTTGAGCTCTTTTCCCAAGGCACTTTTTTAAAAAGTCAAAATATTTATTTCTGTAATATGTCTTCCATTCTATAAAATGAGACCAAGAAATGAATACAAAAAAATACCTTTTAAAAAAAAGAAAGTTTTAATTAAAAAAAGGGTTTTTTTTTCCATTAACGGGGGGGATTTTTTTGAAAAACCCCACCAAAGCCCCATTTTTTTCAATGAAGGCCACCAGCTTTCTCCCAAGATTTAGGTCTTAAAATTATGAGACAGTACCAAAAACCCCCCAGGTAAAAGACCATAGTTTTTCCAAAACCCCTCAAAGGGAAAAACACCCAGAGAGGTAAAATACACAACAGTACACCACATTTCCCTTTAAAATAGTGTGTTTAAATATTTAAAAGAGGTGAGAATATTTATTTGTAGAAAGTCGTTAGGTAGCTTAGGTAGCCCGCCTGGGCTACACCCCCGTCCCTACACTGGGGGCCCAGAGCCATATTTTTAAAATCACATGCCTTTCACGAATTTAATCATTTCAAAACCCCTTTTAGATCCCACAAAACAAGATAGAAAATAATAACTGTAAAATTTTAAAAAAGGGGATGAGGAATCCCAAACAAGATTCACACAGCCTGATGGGAAAAGAAAAAAACACTTTGCCCCCTCCACCCCCCCCACACAGCCCCACAAGTAAACGACAACAAAAAATATGCAAAAATGCCAAAAAAATTTAAATAATTAATTTTGCAACAGAAAAGGCTTTTAGACAAAAAAAAGGAAATACACACAGAGAAAATTATTATTATTAAAATTTTAAAATTTTAAGTAATGAGTATGTTTTTGAATGAAATCAGAATGGACACCATCACCCTCTAACTTGGCACTTAAAGAAGAGGTTTTCGCTTTTTTTTTAACAGCAACCCCAAAACCCAATAGAGAAACTAGAACGAAGAGAAACGAGAGAGAAAGATACAGAGTTGAGACAATGTAAGAAAAAACTGAAAGGAGTGACTTCACCCACAAATAAAAAGGGTTAAATGAAGGTCACTTTATTATTCACGCCCATTTGTAAGAGAAAAAAAACCCTAATATTTTTTTTTTTAAAATAAATTTACCCAATACAAAATTTCATTGTGTACAAGTTGTACAAGATTCAAATAAAAGAAACACCTTTTTTAATAATAAGATAAATATTAAAAAATAATAAAAAAAATTTTTATTATTATTTTTAAACCCCTTTTGACTTTTTCGGGCCCCCTCTGAAACGGGGCATTCTGTCCCCAAATTTAAAAAAAAAAAATTATTTTTTCAAAAAAATTTTGGGGAATTTTTTTTGGATGTTTAAACCTAAAAAAAATGCCAAGATTTACCAGATAAGAGCCAAAGTTTGACAAAGTACGCGAGAAAAAAGGGCCCCCAACCCGCCCCCCGATTCTTTTTTATCTAATTCAAAGGTTTCTTGCATTTTTCAATTTTTTTCTGTTCCGGAATTATGGGTGGGTTAGCAAAAGGGGATTCTTCAAAATACACTCATTTTTAAAACAAAACAGAAAAAATTTCATTTAAGTTTGGGGAAAATTTTAACAAAAAAAACAAAAACAATGTTTATTACTATTTTCCATAATATATATACAAGTACATACAACAGCCAAACTGCTGAGCTTTGGGAATCTTTTTAAACATGGGGATATGAGAGGGGCACTTCACACCCCTACACATAAAAAAGAAAAATTTCCAGGGAGGGTTTGGGTTTAAAAACACCCCCTTTTGAGCATTTTTCTGGCAGTAGGGGCAGTTTATGGTAGTGATCACCCGGGCCCGAAACGATGACGGTGGGGCTGGTCTATTGCAGGAGGCTTTGGGATTTCAATTATTTGTCTGATTTCGACAGGCAAAATTCACCATACAGTGGGCCCCCATACCCGGCTTTAATAACGAACACATACCAAAACATTTTATCTAAGATTTTTCCTCGCATACCGCTTTAAAAAACCCGGGGGCCAAAGCTGTTCGCGAGACGTGCCCAAAATGGGGCCCGAGCGCTCCCTGTTCCCCCGGTGGCATTGCTTACCCAAACCCGCCCCCCAACATCCAAGCATACAAACGGGAAAAATTTTTATATTACAGTGTTTTGGGGATTTCATCTAAAAAAGGACCATGGGCCCCGAGTTTTTTACCAACCCAAAGCAATAAGGGGGAGAAAATTTCTATAGAGATAAGAAAGAGATCATTGATAAATATGAAAATGGAGTGAGGTTCCAGCCCAAAAGGGGGGAAAAAAACCCAACAACCCTCGCTACTATTTGGGGGAAAAAAGGGGAAACAAGGGAAACTGCTCCAAAGGTTAACCCCGGTTTTTAAAAAAGATCGAGATGAAGATGCTGAGAGACTCATTGATATGGAAAATAAAAAAAAAACACTCGGGGAAAATAATGAAAAGGCTAGGGAAAGGATGAGGATTTAATTAAAAAAAAGCCCCAAAGGGATGATGTGAGGGGGTTTTTAACAGCAAAAAGGGTTTTAGAGATTTAAAAACGAGGGCCCTAGGGATAACATGGTGAGGCTGCCAGTTCGACCACAAAGCAGTGAAAAATGTGCAGGGAAATTTAAGGAGTACAAGACAGGAAGGACCCAAACCCGAACAAGTGTTTGGGTAAAAGGTGTTTTAAAAAAAGCCCCGGACCCAAACCAGGGGGAAAAGGACCCCGGACAAAAGTATGAAAAAGGCTTTCTTTTATGTGTTCCCAAAGCTAGTGGTGATTGCAAAGGAAGCCTTTTTTTATGTATCACCCAAACTCCCAGAGCGCCCCGGGAAAAGAATATCCCACATTTGGTGCTGGAGGGAAAAAAATAAGGTGGGGCCTAGGGGCTTTTTTTTATGACTGTAACCCCTGCATTTGCCCCCTGTAAAGATTACCAACTGAAAAAAAATTGACCCATGCCTCCGGGAGAAAGCCCCCTTGGGCATCCCAGACATGGAGAGCAAATTATGGGGAAATTTTTTAAGGTGGTTCCCAACACTCCTCTCCCAGCCCTGGGCCAGCAGGTTATTGCAAAATTCAAAAACTGACCAAAAGCCTGTTTGAAAGGGCTGAGGGCCTCAGAAACTCAACTGACTTAAGAGATTTTTGGGAGAATTTTAAATCCCCAATTGTGTAAACCGGGGTAAGGTTGGGAGGAGTGATAAGAGGACCTTGAACTCTGGAAGAAACTGTGGCCCGAATGTGTGACAAAAGGGTTTTTAAGGGTTTCACAACCCCTGAGAGAAGTATGCCGGAGGAATCCATTGTGCATTGGGAAAATCCGGGGTTGAAGGGGGGTGAGGAAGAGGGGAGGAGGACAAAAGAACAACACTGATAGTTAGATAACTTTAAACAAGAGGCCAGACCTGAGGAAACTGGTTCCGGGGGGGGGGGGGAGAGAAATTAAAAGGTTACACAAAGATTAAAATTTAAAATGTGAAAGTGCAAACCTTTTTGGGGAAAAACCCCCCCGCCATTGAAGGTCGGGACTATTACACTGACAAAAAGGGGAAAAAACTTTAGGGTTATAAAGAACGAAAGACAGGCCACATGGACAGATATTTCGGCGAAATCCCGGGACTTGAAGTTCCTAGTGGCATTTGAAGAAGGGAACCCCGAAAAAAACTTTAACCCTTAAATCTAATGGAAGGGGGTTCCCCCTAAACACTCGATCTTCCTCCTCCCATCCCATCAATCACCCAGATTTCAAATTTAAAAGGGAAGGGCATGTAATTTAGCCTTTTCAGTTTTTGTATTAAAAATTTTAAACCAAAAATTTTTTTTTTATACTTTGGGGGGTTTTTGAAGGATTAATTTGATTTATTTTTTTGGCAAAAATTTACGATAACGAAATTTCCCCATAACAATGAGCTCTCAGGGAAGGGTTAAAATGGGGGTCTTTAACTTTAAGAAAAAATTTAGCAAAGATATCAACAAGATGGAAAAAGTTTTTATACCATTATAACTTTGAAAACATTGCAAAAACCAATCTGATGTCACTTTTTCCACTGGAATTGAGGTTGGGGTCCAGAAGTGAGGCGAAAAAGTTTATTGATCTCTTGTTTTCCCGCTACTGGGTACCCTTTTCTTTTGGGAAATGATGCCCAAAAGGGCATCACGTTTGTCATGCCACCAAAAAGCCAAGATGTCTTTGGCAGCAAAGGCTTGCACCTCACCTCTGCGATGCAGCCGAACCTGGCATATGTTTGCGATTACGACGACTGCTGCCCCCACGCCTGTCAAGTTCGCTCATGAAGAAATCACTGAGTAAGGGCTGGGTACCAGTTATCAGTAAAAACATATGCCCTTACCAAGATATGGTTCCATCATTGTTCAACCACATCACCAGAGATACCCAATAACTTCATGGTATCTCTCAAAGTACTACTGCCAGTGTACACAATGATATCCAAAACTAGACCACTTCTGCAATCACACAGTACAAATAGCTTTATACCAAAGCGTTTCCCTCTTGCTTGGTATATATTGTGAATGAGAGTCTTCCTTTGAATAAAATCAAGGACTCATCAATAACAAGCTTCCTGAAGGGATAAAAATACATGCAGCACTTTTGTTTCAGGTACATAAACACATTTCTGATCTTATATAACCTGTCGCTTCTGTCAGGCCTGGTTTTGTCTGAAAAGTGTAACATACGTAACAGTATCAGGAAACGATTGACACCTATAATGTCACTAAAACCTGGAGTTGAAATCAGGCGTCTGTTGCCCAGTATGTGGTGACAGTGTGCTTATACACATGTGGCATAAGCATTATTGTGGCAAAAACAGGTACATCTGCCACAGCTGTCTCCTTCCACTTGTGTAGCCGTGATTTTGGTGAGAGAATTGTATTTGCCATGGTGTAATCACAGTATGTGTTTGTTTCCTGACAATGATGTCCATCAGGGTTCATCAAAGAATAACTCAAAGCAGTCCAGTTCACTGGCATTGTTCCCAAGTGGACAAGATGGCTTTATTCCACTTTGTGTTTCATCAAAGTCATGGGGACTGGGAACAAACTGTCACCATCCTGCCAATCCCAGATGCGCTCGCTGGTGGGGTCTGGATATTGTACCGTGGTTATGGTTGCGAGGTTGTGGTGGTGCAGGTTGTGGGAGTGTGGGGTAGGGTGAGGCTGGTTGTTGTGCAGAGTCAGCAGCGGTAGTAGCGTGGCCGCTGATGGTGCCACATGGGCCGTGCACCCCACTATCACCACCACTGCCTGCTCCATCACTAACATCATTCATACCCATTGTTACAATATCGCATCCTCACTATCAGGTCGTGGTGTAGGCCACGGGATGTGCTCCCAGAGTTTCTCCTTCCCTGGAACAACATATGAAACACTACCAGACCGCATGCCACGTCAGTACATACTGCCGCTTCACTGGGGAATACCACTCCACTGTCACTAGAACTGCTTTCAATGACCTTGAAATCACTATCACTGCTAACATCTGGGTGTTACATGACCAAATAGTTTCTTCTTCGTCCCTGGTACAAGCGAATGAACGTGAACAAGCCGCCCAGCACCAGAGGTGGAAGGTTGTGGTCATCTGGGTTTCATCACTAATTCGTTATCCTGGGCACTTTTTCCGGAACACTCACTTCAAAACCCTGGAATTCACTGTCACTGACATTTCATCGCTGTTAGAGCTATCACTTCGGGAAAAAAAGACCTCCAATCTGCCGAGGAGTGAGGAACTTCACCAGAGGCATGGTGAAAATGGACTAACAAACATGGCGTTCCCACAATGCACCGCTGGGTCCCCAGATTTTTTTCACAGGGTGCACATCGACCACTGAGACCCATTCTCTCTCATGTAGGCCTACCAGGCCTTTCGCGCTTGATTTGAAGCCGCTAGAATTTGTGCGTATAAATACGTCAAAAACATTGGCTCGTAAGACGTATTTATACGTCGGAAACAGTCAAAGGGTTAATATTAATTAATAATAATAATAATAATAATAATAATAATTATTATTATTATTATTATTTATTGTAAAAAGCACTTAACCCACAAGGGTCGTGAATTGCTATATATAGAGTAAAGGCATACGAAAAGAATATTTTTCTACAGTTATCCCCCAGTTTGACTAGAGAAAACGTAATTCTTCCGACACTACTTACACAGCTGCTTTGTAAAACAAATCTCGTATTTATATCAATTTTTTATTCTGTGAGTGTATGTATCATGTTTATATGCTATGTAATGGGTTTCATATATAATTTTGAGGAAAATATCATAGATGGATTAATGAAAATTCCTATATTGATGTAAAATAAGACATTTAGTGTGCCCAAGAGTGATTATTATTATGTAGTATTGGCATCATGAGTAGAGAGAGACTTAGCGATTTTAATGTGTACGTGCATACCAGCACAGTGTGTAAGTATATTTAGGTACAGGTACACATAAGTATAATTATCAGAGTACATATAAAATATGCAGTAACTTTAAAACACTTGAAATTTTGGAAAATTTCCTGACATAATAGATGTGGTCACGGAAAATGTAAACAAACCGGGTGGGGGGCGCCGTATTTGAAAGACCGCTTGCTGTATAGCAAATTTTGGTCATAATTTGACATCGCCGTATTAGCGGAACGCCGTAAAATGGGGCCTTACTGTATTAAAAACAATTATTAAGACAAAGTCTTGGATGATTTTTTATTACCCACAGCTCATATTTTTATGATCTGGTGTGTAAAACATTATCATATATCATCCATTCTTGCTCATGCTATTTCCCTTTTAATGCAAGGCATCATGAATGTTTACCAATCAACATATTTTCACATACTAGCTCTTTTAATTTCCCTTCTCTTTGTTCCACTGCTAAACTTCCTATTCTTCAACACCTTGTTTTTGTGCTTTAATAATTAATCAGTCAAGCAAAACAAAAATATAAAATAAAAACATACTTGGTACCATCGGGATAAAAGATGTGCGTCAGGGTTTCCGAAAAATCCACCAACATCTGCACCCACATGAGTGATGCCAGTTACAGAAAGAGACAACAGCATGGGCTCAGATATACGTAGGTGACCCCACTCTGCAGTATTGTCCCCGGTCCCACACTGAAGAAGAACGTTGGGTGCCGGCATAGTGAGCACGGGTCAAGATGAATGGCCTTAAACGACCATCTGATCTGCGCAATAGTCCTTCATATGTACCTTGATGCTGATGAAATCATTTAAAATTAACCTTTTGACTTAAATAAATATGAAAGCCTAAACACATTATACATTTTAACACATATACTACCTATCTTCTAACTTATAGAATAATACTGTTGTGAAGATAATCTGCCTGTTTATATTCTTCAACATTACAGTGAATTTAATTTTTATAAAATAACATTACTAAATTTAAAAAGAGAAACTTTCGTTTTTCTTTTTGGGCTACCCTGCCTCAGTGGGATACGGCCAGTTTGTTGAAAGAAAAAGAAACATACACAGTAAATACAGAGCAATAGTACTATTAGATCAGCCTCAAGAAATAAATGGTGACCGTAAAGAATACAAATAATGGTTTGATACTATCTTCCAACATAGTTACTGTATGAAAATGTAAAAAAAACATGACAATAAATTATACATACTGTATTATTTTCTGCTATATTTTATGACAGTTCAAATGGTAAAATGCAAAATACATTAATACTATATATTAACAAATAGGAACATCTTATGAAGTGATTCAGGGAAACTGGTCAGCAGGACCCGAGTCCTAGAGGTGGGAAGAACAGTACTTGTACTCTGAAGGAAGGATGAGGATATTTGCAGTTTGGAGGGGCATCCGAGCTGTAGTATCTGCATGCCTCTGGCAACACAATAATAAGAGTGAATGATGATGAAAGTGTTTTTTTTGGAGGGGGGAAGGGGAGAGGGGATAGTCACCCTACCTTGGTGGGAGATGGCCAGTGTGTTAAAAATCCATGAAAGGGGGGCAAAGGTACCTAGAAATTGTAGAGAGCACGTCTAAGTCCTTTGTATATGGAAAAAAGGGATAAATGAGTGTAAGAATTACATATAATGGAATAAGTCTGATGAGTTGTAGGTAGTAGGTTGGTAGACAGCAACCGCCCAGGGAGGTACTACCGTCCTGCCAAGTGAGTGTAAAACGAAAGCCTGTAATTGTTTTACATGATGGTAGGATTGCTGGTGTCCTTTTTTCTGTCTCATGAACATGCAAGATTTCAGGTATGTCTTGCTACTTCTACTTACACTTAGGTCACATTACACATACATGTACAAGCACATATATACACACCCTTCTGGGTTTTCTTCTATTTTCTTTTAGTTCTTATTCTTGTTTATTTCCTTATATCTCCATGGGGAAGTGAACAGAATTCTTCTTCCGTAAGCAATGCGTGTTGTAAGAGGCGACTAAAATGCCGGGAGCAAGGGGGCTAGTAACCTCTTCTCCTGTATATATTACTAAATTTGAAAGGAGAAAATTTCGTTTTTCCTTTTGGGCCACCCCGCCTCGGTGGGATGCGGTCGGTGTGTTGAAAGAAAGAAGTCTGATGAGTATGCTAGGAAGATTTAAAGGTAAGAGAGTAGGATTGCAGATGACCAAAGTGTGTGGTCCATATGCTGACATTAGATCAAGTCAAGGAGCTTTTTCTTACATTTATAGATTTTGAAAGAGCATATGACAGGGTGGATAGGGAAACACTGCAACAGATGTTGCAAATGTAAGGAATAGGTGGTAGGTTATTAAGAGCAGGAATGGGATAACAAAATTTTTGCTAATACTGTACTGGCACTCTATTTCTGGCTGATACTAATACCATCAAAAATAGCCAAAACCCACCAATATTGATGCTTTAGCTCATCCTTAAAAAAAAAAAAAAATATTCATACCACACATTTTCCTCAAACATGACATCTCCAATGCCTTCATCCTCATCCTCCCTGCATCATCTGAAACCCATGCATCACAACCATGTAAGCGATGATACAACAATACACTGGTACAGTGCTCTTTTTCCCCACTAGTCTATTTTATGATTCACCTCATCTTTTATAGATCATCATCCAAACATCTGAGCACATTTACTACCTTGATACTCCCTCTCTCCAATCTGATACTCACTCTTTAATTGCCTGGATTTTTTGTTACTCTCATCACTTTTCTCTTTCTAATGTTCACTTTTAATTTCCTTCTTTCACATATTTCCCAAATTCCTCCACCTACCTTTTGCAATTTAATTTCAGAATCTCCTACAAGAACCATTTCATCATCAAAGAGCAAATATGACATCTTCCACTTCATGTCAAATTCGCTATCACCCTGCCTCATTGGAAGACGGCTAGTGCTACAATTTTTTTAACACGTCGGCCGTTTCGCACTGAGGTAGGGTGACCCAAAAAATAAACTTTCACCATCATTTGCACATAAGCCTGATAATTAATTATTTACAGAAGTTACAACCATGTGCTATGTCAACTTACAAAGAGCATTCCATAGACATTATGAATTTCCCGATGCTCAACACCTAGACCTGGATGAATGTTGTCTTTTTGCATTGTGACTTCTGGACCATTAAACACTGATGGTTCATTCATATCATTCCAAATGAAGGTATCTAAAGTTGAACCCTGAAATAAATTAATATTAAAAAAAAAAAGTCAGTATCACAGATAAAAATAGAAGACATTAAGCTACATGACAGCTGGGCTGGGGATACTTGGCACTATGTATATAAGACGTGTGTGCAACATTAGTAAGCTTAATTAGGACGCATTTTCCCCACCAGTGGCATTGCTAATTCAATATAAATTCAATGAATTGATGAAACATGTCCTTATTAAAGTGTCCTAACATTGTAATATAATATATCTGTCTGTATAATATGCCTTTGTGTTACTCAGCACCATTGAAAAGAGCAACTAACATAAAAGTTTCTAGCCTAAATAATAAATTATTGAAACTATGTCAAAGTGGTGAAAACTAATGGTATAGAAGATTGAAGTAAACTTGAAACACAGTAGATGAAATCATTATTATTGCTCAATTTTACACTTTAAAAGATGCAAATGCAATAACAGTTTAAAGTTAATCAAAGTATAAGCCAACCATTTGTATCACTTCCTACACACGATACTTTATCACCACAAACTAAATACCACACGAGTACATTACCCACAGCAAAATTTCCTCAATTTTATTCACAGTATTTTAATCTTACATAAATACTGCCCAGGGAGGTACTACCGTCCTGCCAAGTGAGTGTGAAACAAAAGGCTGTAATTGTTTTACATGATGGTAGGATTGCTGGTGTCTTTTGTCTGTCTCATAAACATGCAAGATTTCAGGTACATTTTGCTACTTCTACTTACACTTAGGTCACACTACACATACATGTACAAACATATATATACACACACACCCCTCTGGGTTTTCTGCTATTTTGTTTCTAGTTCTTGTTCTTGTTTATTTCCTCTTATCTCCATGGGGAAGTGGAACAGAATTCTTCCTCCGTCAGCCATGCGTGTCGTAAGAGGCGACTGAAATGCCGGGAGCAAGGGGCTAGTAACCCCTTCTCCTGTATATATTACTAAATTTGAAAGGAGAAACTTTCGTTTTTCCTTTTGGGCCACCCCGCCTCGGTGGGATACGGCCGGTGTGTTAAAAGAAAGAAAGATAAATACTGCCAACAATTTTAATACTTCCATAGAAAACAGCTGCCACAGTCCTGCCTATTGTCTTTTGAATCACTGTTAAAATACCTACACACACCCCTTTCACACTAAGGAATGGCATGTTAACTATTTTAATATGAAACAGCTAACAATGTTACAACAAATTTATCTCCTAGTCAAGTATATAGAGTATATGAACATTTTTTTAACTGGGTGCAATAGCACAGAGATGTCTGAATGCTATTTAAATGTTCAATGTTAAAATTTAACAAATTTCAAATCACTTTAAACCTTTTAGAAAACAAAGTATCAAACAAAATTTTTATACAACTCTGAAAACATCAAAGGATTAAGTTTTGGTGGTATCTACATAATATTACAGATATCTGTGATTTTCCAATGACAATAATATAGAAAAATTCTGGCTTGCACAAAGATTTCATGAATAAATTTATACCTCTTATGAATGCCACATAACAGAAAAATATGCATGTTAAGCCACTTCCATCTATCACCAAGTCTTACACCAAAACTATGCAAATCAAGACGTATGAACAAGCTGCAGCAACAAGATCCAATAATTCCCATATCTGTATGGTATCCTTAAAAGATAATCTAAATTACGATTCAGAAGTGCTGTATATAATACTGTATTTCATTCTAAAGCTACAATCTTTAACTGCATAATTTTCAAACTGTCCATAAAATTTAGAAAAATAAAAATGAAATTAAAGCTCTGTTAAATATCAAGGCCCATTCCTCACCTTGTAACGGTCCAGCATGAACGTGTCACTATAATGGTTACGAGTTTCTGGATTGGTCAAGTCAAGGTATGATGACGACCCTGGCCAGCACCAACCTAATATATAAATTTTACAGAGATAAATGAATATATCACACACACACTTATCTTTAAAAAACAGACATGACTGATGGTACAAAATATTTAGGTACTGTATACAGGACATGGAATATAAAGGATAACAAAATGCCAGAGTTGAAAGGCACAGGTTGGGAGAGGGAGTAAAAGGAGCGAGGAAAGGAAAGTACAGTGGAACCTTGACTTATCAGTTTCATCCGTTCCGTGACCTAGCTCGTAACTCAATTTGCTCGTATATGAAATCAATTTTAGTCATTTAAATTAAATGAAATGCCATTAATCCATTCCAGAGGAATTCCTGCTCTCAAGAGGAAGGACAAAATACTTCAATATAACGCTAATATCAACTCTACGACTTATTTATCTATCACAAGTGATCTACTATGACATAAACAATGTAAATAATATAGAAACATGATATATACTTTAGAATGAATAAAATATGTCATTATGTGACGAGTGGTGGCGACCATTGCCGCTGCCGCACTGACCATATCTTCCCATTCTTCCCCTTCTGAAAACGGAGTGTTTGTGAGGCTATCTGCACTAGATCACTAATTTCATAAGGAAAACACTGAAACTATGTACAGTATTTATAAATAAGAAATATTGCATAAAAACAATAAAACATAATAGAGAATGTAAAGAAATAAACTGGTTTTATAAAGTGTATGTATGCTGGCGGAGGTGGAGGGTGGAAGGTAGGCTACTTGCTACACTCTTATTGCTACACTTTATCGCTGAACTTAATTGCTACACTTTTAATGCGATGCAGTACCAGCATAGTAGCAAAATGTACTATGCTTGTACTGCCTCACAAACAACCCACACACCTCACACCTTGCTTGTGTTTATCAATTTTTTCATGCTTTAATTCCATGGACATTATACTCTTTTTCTTCTCAGCACTGTTCTTTGCACTTACTTTCTTATGACCCATAGTTAGAAAAAAAATTTGGCAAAATAACTACACAAAATGCAAGCAAAACACTAGAGAAATGCTTCCATGGCAAGATAAACAGTGCACTGCACCAGTTGGCATGTTCTGAAGCTCCTAGTTATTATTACTATTACAGTATTAATAATTTAGGGAACTGAAGCACGCTCGTTATTATTATTATTAATTTAGGGAACTGGAGCACAGATCCAATTCCTTAGATCAAGAGCCCCTCACTGGCATCAAGGAACCAAGACACTTGTGAGGGGCTCTTGATCTAGGGAATTGGATCTGTGCTCCAGTTCCCTACCTGGAGGTTAT
Source organism: Cherax quadricarinatus (assembly GCF_038502225.1). Taxonomy (NCBI): domain Eukaryota; kingdom Metazoa; phylum Arthropoda; class Malacostraca; order Decapoda; family Parastacidae; genus Cherax; species Cherax quadricarinatus. The sequence continues at coordinate 23,159,143 of NC_091339.1, forward strand.
TCCAGGGATCAATGCCCCTGCGGCCCGGTCCATGACCAGGCCTCTCGGTGGATCAGTGCCTGATCAACCAGGCTGTTACTGCTGGCCACATGTAGTCCAACGTACGAACCACAGCCCAGCTGATCCGGCACTGACTTTAGGTATCTGTCCAGCTCCCTCTTGAAGGCAGCCAGGGGCCTATTGGTAATTCTCCTTATGCTTGGTGGGAGGCTGGTGAGCAGTCTTGGGCCCCGGACAGTTATGGTGTTTTCTCTTAGTGTACCAATGGTGTCCCTACTTTTAATTGGGGTATTTTGCATCGCCTGCACACAGAAATCACTTCCTACTTTCGCAGGGAGTGATTTCTGAGTGCAGATTCGGGACCATTCCTTCTAGGATTTTCCAAGTGTAGATTATGATATATCTCTCTCTCCTGCGTTCCAACGAGTACAAGTCAAGTGCTTCCGAGCGTTCCCAGTAGTTCGGGTGCTTGGTAGAACTTGTATGTACAGTAAAGGTTCTCTGTACACTCTCTAGATCTGCAATTTCACCTCCTTTGAATGGAGATGTTAATGTACAGCAGTATTCCAGCCTAGAGAGGACAAGTGATTTGAAAAGGATCATCAATGGCTTGGCATCTCTCGTTTTGAACGTTCTCATTATCCATCCTATCATTTTCTTTGCACTTGTGATCGTGGCACTGTTGTGATCTTTGAAAGTGAGATCCTCAGACATTACTACTCCCAGGTCCCTTACATTATTTTTCCGCTCTATTGTATGGCCAGAGTTTGTAGTATACTCTGTTCTAGTTATTATCTCCTCCAGTTTTTCATAACGGAGTAGTTGGAATTTGTCCTCATTGAACATCATATTGTAGTTTGCAAATAGTTCATTAATTTTGTGACTTTAGTTACTGAATTTAGTTACTGTTCTGAGCTTCAGAACACCACCTACTGGCGCAGTGCACTGTTTACCTTTCTGTGGAAGCATTTCTCTAATGTTTTGCTTGCATTTTGTGTAGTTATTTTGCCAAATTTCTTTTTTCTAACCATGGGTCCTAAGAAAGTAAGTGCAAAGAACAGTGCTGAGAAGAGAGAGGATGATGTCCATGGAATTAAAGCATGAAATCATAGATAAACACAAGTGAGGTGTGAGGGTTGAGGGGGAAGCTCCTTGTAACTCGGATTTTGGCTCATAACTTGGAGCAAAAAATTGACCATGTGACGGCTTGTATCTTGAAAAACTCATATGTTGGGGCACTTGTAAGTAGAGGTTCCACTGTAATTTTCTCTTTTGAATATCTGGAGACTGACTGATAGTAGGTTAGTAAGGAAGATACATGAAAGCAAAGTGCAGAGTTGATAACCTACTTCTTGGAAATCATAACTGAAAGATTATTTAATTAAGGGAAAGGACCCATGCTAGCTTAAGAGATACAGTATAAAGAAGATAAGAGCCACTCCATATGAAGGGTACCCAGGGAGATTTTCAGGAATGCATTAGCATCGTAAATGGGGACCTATTTAATTAATCTATTTTAGATACAGTACATTTATTATAATTGGATAATTTTATTTGACATACATCACATGAACTGTCAGGAGCATATACCTAGTTGATGTATGGGACTTTTTAATTACCATACACAATGTTCATATCTTTACGTTCAATTAGCTTGCATTATTATCGTTCTATTTTGGGTAAGTGTTAAGCCAATAGGGGTCACACAGTACCCGGGGAATGGAAGGCAATCAGGTTCAAGCCAAGGAAGGGTAGGACAAGTCCAATTCCTCGGATCAAAAAGCCCTTCACCAGCATCAAGAAGCCTACCTTCAAACTTATTCAATCTCTATATATTTTTTTTAGTTATTACATAATTAAAATTTACTCATACAAGTTTATACAGACCAGTCATTCAGTACCTAAATATAAATGCTGTACTATAATAAAATTCTTTAACCTCATTATCCTTTTACCTTCTAGAAAGGATGAGAGAAATAAATTCCATCACCCCCCCCCCACCCCACTTTTATTGGTGTTCACTCAACAGTAAGAAAAAATTCTAATAGTATTTTACCATCAAATTCAGTTCCATCTTTTGTATGAACGAAGAGGTCACGGTCACGGTTCTCCTTGTAGAAGAAATAATTGGTATCACGTTTAATGTGTACATCAACAATGGTGACCAGTTTACGACCACGTGCAGTCAGGTTGGCTGTCATCTCCAGAGGGTGTGAGAATTTATTGTGATCCCAGGTGAAGTACCTAACAAAAAAAAAAATGAACATACTGTATATAAATATTTTATCATTAATAAAGAGTAAAAAAATCTTCCTTTTCAGAAATTCCAATCACTATACTGTACTACATGTAAAGTAATACACAGGAACAAGTACATGGTGAAACTAGGAATTTATCAATAAAGCAGTCTACCTAAATACTATCAAATATTATGTTAGTGGGCTTAAGACCCAAATTTAAACCGGACATGATACTAAATTGTTGTGACACTTGAGTGTGGTAGTAAATTTTAAGTGCTACTGAACAGCAATTACCCTAATTTCCTCTATTTTCCTTTTTGATAAATGGGTGTCTTACATTCTTGTATGAAAATAAAAATATTAAAAGACTAAAGAATAAAATAGCAATTAAGAAATGAAAAGCGGGTAAATCAATCCACGATAAAGTACTTGAAAAGACCTTATATGACGCTGTTAATGCTTTCTCATACCATAGATAAACCCTTATCAACACTCTACATAGGTTATATTTACCTTAACAAACATACCTTTTCCCATCGGTGTGCTCAATATCAAGCCAAAGAACATCCATTGGCAAATCATGGTTGTCAAAATTTTCATGAACCTGATGAACATCTTCTTCATCATTGTAATTCCAACGGCACTGATGATATCCCAGGCTGAACAGCTAAAGGAAAAAAAAATTCAAGAAATTAATTTAAAACTAACAAGTAATGAGTGCAAGTTTTACACTAAGATATACTACAGCTTATACCATATCTTAACTACAATTTTATTTGTCTCGTGTATGTGAGTGTACCGTATTTTACGATGAACAAGATGTTACAGTGTTGAGGATGCGCCACCCCCCTCCTTCCAATTCTGACTGGCTATTTGTGGGGAAAAAAAAAAAAAAAAAAAAAAAGGCAATTTGGCTTTCAAGATGCTGGGTAAATTTTAGTGACTTATTTTTGGAAAAAAAAAAAAAAAAAAAAAAAAAAAAAAAAGCATCTTTAATGCCATAAAATACGTTAATTCCACTATTCACTAAATTCATTCAGCAATCGGTAACTACCCCAATGTGTACATACTCATCTCCCCTTATCTTTCATTACACTAATTTATTTTAATATCTCATTCACTGCACCTGCCCTTTGACTTTTTAGCCCTTATACACACTATACATCTTCATCCTTTCCTTGTGCATTTACTAACATCAGTGCCTTAACTTCAGTACATTTCTGCTTCCTTTTTTTTTTTTCAACAAGTCGGCCGTCTCCCACTGAGGCAGGGTGACCCAAAAGGAAAATACTTTCATCATTATTCAACACTTTCACCTCACTCACACAATCACTGTTTTTGCAGAGGTGCCCAGTATACAACAGTTTAGAAGCATATACTTATAAAAATACACAATATATCCCTCCAAACTGCCAATATCTCAAACCCCTCCTTTAGAGTGCAGGCATTGTAATTCCCATTTCCAGGACTCAAGTCTGGCTATATAAAAATAACCAGTTTCCCTGAATCCCTTCACTAAATATTACCCTGCTCACACTCCAACAGCTCGTCAGGTCCCAAATACTATTTGTCTCCATTCACTCCTACCTAGCACACTTGCTGGAAGTCCAAACCCCTCGCCCACAACACCACCTTTACCCCCTCCCTCCAACCTTTTCGAAGACGACCCCTACCCCACCTTCCTTGCCCTACAGATTTATACGCTCTCCATGTCATTCTACTTTGATCCATTCTCTCTAAATGACCAAACCACCTCAACAAACCCTCTTCAGCCCTCTGACTAATACTTTTATTAACTCCACACCTTCTCCTAATTTCCACACTCCGAATTTTCTACATAATATTTACACCACACATTGCCCTTAGACAGGACATCTCCACTGCCTCCAACCGCCTCCTCGCTGCAGCATTTACAACCCAAGCTTCACACCCAAATAAGTGTGTTGGTACTACTATACTTTCATACATTCCCTTCTTTGCCTCCATAGATAACATTTTTTGCCTCCACATATACCTCAATGCACCACTCACCTATTTTCTTTCATCAATTCTGTGATTAACCTCAACCATAATAAATCCATCCGCTGACACGTCAACTCCCAAATATCTGAAAACATTCACTTCTTCCATACTACTCCTCCTTTTTTTTTAACACACTGAAATAGGATGGCCCAAAGAAGAGGACACATTCATCATTGTTCATTTAATTCACAATCTAAAAGAATAAAATACAGTGGACCCCCGCATAACGATCACCTCCCAATGCGACCAATTATGTAAGTGTATTTATGTAAGTGCGTTTGTACGTGTATGTTTGGGGGTCTGAAATGGACTAATCTACTTCACAATATTCCTTAAGGGAACAAATTCGGTCAGTACTGGCACCTGAACATACTTCTGGAATGAAAAAATATCGTTAACCGGGGGTCCACTGTATTCACAAAATATTTGGAAAAAAAAAAAATTATTTTGTTCTTATGAAATTATAGAATCTTTCCCTGATGGTAAGGACACCAAAAGTATGAAATTTGATGGAAAACTTATGGAATTACGCTCTTACAAAGTTAATGATCTCGGCGATAAATACGCATCAGCGATTTCGCTCACTTTGAGCCCTATTTTCGGCCAATTCCAGTGCTCCAATCGACCAAACTCTTAGCTATTTCTTTAGAACTCCATTTATTCTATTGATTGAGTACAAGAAACTGCCCATTTACTGATTTCAACTACCCAATAAAGTGGTCAGAAATTTGCAATTTGACCAATTTCACACAAATTAAAAAAGATGCCAATTTCAAAACAGAGTCCAGAATAAACAATGCAGACAATCCTGGCACTAAAATAACATTTTATCTGTTCATTAGTCACATCTCCAGGCCCCTCTTATATTACTCTTGCTTTCTATTCACAAAAAACAGAAGATTTACTATTATGCAGACTACTGCACTATTGTAAAAATGGTATAAATAATATCAGTGCACTTGTGAAAGAATATCGGACTCGCCAGTTGATGTGTATTGGACACATGGCGTGATTTGTTTACTCTCGAACATTGGCAAAAATTGAACATATCCACTACTTTAAGCTCAACTTCAAGGTCGTTTTCATTGTGAAACTAATCAAAATCATCTCCATTTCTGTAATGTCTTCCATTCTATCAAATGAGACCAAAAAAACGAGAATATAACCATAAATACTACGTGAAAATACACCTCAAATTTGGTGTTTCAATCCAAAAACACGGTCAGAGGTTTTTTTCTCATTATGCACCGTGTGCTGCAGGATTTTTTTTTTATACTGTGCACACTGACTACATAGACCCTTTCTCTCACATGTGGGCCTACCAGCTTTCTCCTGCTCGATTTGAAGCTGTTAGAATTTAGGCGTATTGATACGTCAGAAACACTGGCTTGTAAGATGCATATACGTATACGGCCAAAACAATCAAAAGGTTAATGAGGAATAAACATACGTATTTAAGACCAAATTTCAATGGAAGGTTGAATATTGAGCGACTTTCAAAATTTTTCAGTGAGCATGCCTTTCATTAATGCTCTCACAGTAGTGGCCCCCAAAATTAATTGTACCGAGTGTCAGGATTTTTCAAAAGTAGAAAAAAAAAATTTACCTTCTGCAATTACTATGCTTCATTTAGAGAAAACTAAAAAATTCTGAAAATTACATAAAAAATCTGCATTCAATGAATTCTGCTAATATACACAAAATGACAAGTGATAATTATAAAAGAAATGAAGAACTGTACATTGTCAAGCATTCAAAATTGCTTTCAATACATAGATTTTGTATTACAATTACCGGAGGAAGATTATTATATCCAGTCAGAGCTCCATACTGCCTGAACACATCCATAGGACGTGGCCCAAGCATGATAAACAGGTCTATAATACCAGACTCGGAGAACCAGTGAGTAGACACTTGGGGAGGATCAGAGTCGCCACCAGAGAAGAAGCCAGTAATAGATGACACTACATTACTGTCTGGTAATTTCTGCCAAAAAGAAGAAGGAAATTTAAAATCAGTAGTAGATTACTTATTAGGAAAGGACATGTACAACGGACCCCAATACAATGAAATTTAGTTACAACATTGTGGACATACTGCAGTTACATATTGTATACCAGAATGTACTGCGTATGTGCTACATAAAAAGAACATTCACAGGCTTTAATTATTAGATAATATACATGAACAGTATAACAAAATTCAGACTCTTCGAACATTACAAAAAAAATTCAGTGCCTTCATGAACGGTATAACAAAATTCATTGGCAAATATTGAACAGTTACCAAATTACTGAAAATTTCTACAAGTGATATCTCTTATAAGCGGTTGATTAATACAAAGCCAGCTACAGTAACTAAATTCACAAAATTAATGAACTATTTGCAAACTACAAACCCAGAGATAACCTCTATTCTTTACCTTAATATCAACCCAGGTCTCTGCAGCATTATGCCAAAACACTGCAGCACTCTGGTGAGGAGTATGTGATATCATCACAGGGACAGACCCATACAGAGCCATGGGATTGTCCAACTCGTATTCAAAAACATCTAGGTTGTAAAGGCGGTATGGCTCAGTTGATCTGAAACATACACAAATGTTGCCGTTCAGAGAGCAGCATTAAGCCCGAGTGTTACACATAAAAGCAATTAATTTGTTAAAAATAGACAGTATTCTCTTTTTATCCTGTTCACTGTTTAGAACAATATATTGAGAGCCATATGCTACATCAAAACACTACCTTATTTTCACCTGAAGTATTTTAAAGAACACAATTTTTTAAACATTGGTACATCACACTATTGAAAAACCATGTTTCAACAATACTGTACATGACAAGGAATTAAGTAGAACAATATAAATACACCTACCATCCGACTTACGACCGAGTTCGGTTCCGAGAAACCGGTCGTAAGTCGAAATGGTCGTAAGTCGAATTTTACTACTGAATATCAACAAAACATTTTTGTAATGACTATTTTATTGTTTTATTTGGTATTTCATGTTTTACTTTACTTTTTATGCTGTTAGTACTGTATTTTATACAGTACTAACACAACACAAATAGTTGTGTACAACACAAATAGTTGTTTATTTCCCAGAAATTTGGCATAAAAAACACGGTCGTAAGTCGAGTGGTCGTAAGTCGAGCAGGTCATAAGTCGGATGGTAGGTGTACATACTGAGCATTACTTATGTTTAGCATATTCTCAGGCTTAAAACATTTTTTTTCTCTCTTCTATATTCATCTTTCCAGTTTAACTTACAAAATTGCAATACAGCAATTTAATTATTATGCTGACTAATTTATGAGCAATAACAACCATGCTAGCTGTCAGTGCTCTGCTATTGGGAGCACATGTGTTCTCCAGTCTAACCCAACTCTTAAAACAAAAGAAAACGACTTGCTGGATATGAGGATTTGTATATACATTCAGACATAATTAAAATAGTATATCAATTAAATTCTTTATTACTGTACTTACGTAGTTTCCTTCAAAGAAAAGGAATCTGCATGTTCAGGGATCCCATATACATGCTTTGAGTTGATGAAGGAGATGTCCATGCCCACAGAAGCAGGACCATGAGGCTTTGAATCCGAGTGGCCCTTAAAACTCTCCTCCCAAAGTCCATCGGACGCATCTTCCTCTTGCAATGGTGGTGCATTTCCATGATCTTCTCCTTCAGCAGGTTGTACATCACTAGAAAGAACAAATTCTCTTCAAGCAACCATTCTGATTAATTTTTTTTTAAGAGCCAATTAAGTTCACTAAATGAAAATAATTGTTAGAAAAAATTATCCTTACTTCTTAGTAAACAGTTAGCCAAGTGGTTAAAATACCAGCACTTGATTTAGCAGCAGTAGGTCAGCACCACTTCTAGAGTAGTGTATGCAAAAGAAAGGGACATCTCAACACACTTCCAATTGATTTATTATTTGGCAAGAATAACAGCAGCTTAGGTAAATCAACATGTGTGCAACTAATAAGACATATACTGCCACTAAGCTGGCCAGCACTGCAAGCAACAACCTGGTTGATCTGACAGTCAAGGAAATCTGACCACAATCCTGGCATCTGGAGCAAAACTCTTGAAATTAGACACAGTTACAGGGAAAAGAATACTTTAAACCATTAAGGAAAGCATCTGAAAACTTACCTCTCTGGTTTGTTGCGGTAATGTTCAAATTTAAGAAGTCCACGAGCATTAGTGCTAACCACAAGCTCTTTCCCATTATAAACATCAATCTTCAGTGGTTTTGCTTTTATAATTGCCCGGATTTTGCCAAACTTCACAGTAAACCCATCTGACGAGCGATCAATTACTGCAAACCTGTTTGATAAATAGAAAGAAATTTACGAGAATCATATAATGACATCTGTTTTAATTAACAGAAGTACATAGTATAATTTCATTAATCTCACATTAATCACTACCTAGATCTGAAATACTGGTAGGAAGAAAAGTAAATAAATAGAGAAGAGTATAAGGAAATTCTCCCCCCCCCCTCCACAGCAGCCATTTCTCAACAAGTAGGGTGACCCCAAAGAAAGAAGCTTTCACAATCACTCATTTAGTTGAAATATCACACATCATAATTCAAATGGCCATCACACTGAATTTCTCACCTCCAGAACACCAAAACTCAAGTGTTAATTGGCTAAAGGTTAATAACTAGAGTGCCATATAATTAATGATAACCTATTGTCCAACAGTATAAACTTTTAATAATTCCAAGACTGACAATACACACTGCACAGTACTTACGTTTCAGATTGACCATCACCAGTTAAGGCATAAGGCTCTTCAAAACGTTGTTTAATTGGATTCTTTTCATTTATCTTAAGACGAAGAGTATTATCTTTTAAAGGGTATATTTCCAGGGTGAAGAATACCCTGTTTATCTCATTCAACACATCTCCAAATATTCCCTCTTCTGTTACAATCACAGTGTCAGTAAGAAGAAGATACGGACTCTCTCCAGGCTTAATAGAACGGTGACGTCTGAAGAAAAGACAGAAGCATTAAGAGTACAGTATTTTACCTTTAAATATGATCCATTTACATAATATTAAGAATGTAGAAAATACATACATGCATTGACTGTTGGCATCATTTGCATTAAAGTGCAATAATAATAATAATCATATAATCAAACTAAGTGTTAAACTAGGAACAGTCATATAGCTATACAGTCCAATAACCCCTGGGTTACAAAAATACATTTATTTATTTATTTATTTATTTATTAATTTGAATATGATTCCCGAGAAGTACAAAGGAATACAGTTATTAAAGTGCAACATGCCATCATTTTTTTTATTCTGCAGATAGAGTATCTATTTTGTAAAAAAAAAAAAATATAATTAACAGTTGAATAGCATTTGATGCAATTCTAAGAATAATGACAGAGGAATGATATATGATGTAGAAATAAAATTTAGCAGAGGGTAGTAAGATGATTGTGTTTCCCAAAATGAAAATTTTGTGACCAGATAAAAACACAATCAAGGTTGGCTATTTCCTAGTCAAATATAGTGTTAACTGTGAAGAATTGCTAAACCAGTAAGGGGGGGGGGGGGTCATACAGCACATGGGGAATGGGAGGCAATCAAGTTCAGTCCAAGGAAGAGAGGTCCACTTTCTAGGATCAACAGCCTCTCAGTGGCATCAAGGCACCTTCCTTGAGGGGTAACCATGAAAGAAAAGTCATGCTCTAAAATAAGCAATTTATTGGGATGTTTTGCAGTGTAGAACCTGATCACATCAAAACATTCCAATAACAGCTTATTCTCCAACTTGTCTTTTCTTTATTATTGTTGGCAGTATACCAAGTGTATCTACATCTTCAAGCTAGTTTAATCAGATTACTTTTTTTAGTCTTTCCATCTTAGTACTGTAGTAGTATCCAAATGCTACATTTAAGGAATTTTACTAAATAATCTGTTTAGTTCTTAAGTAGTCTTTAAGCATTAGGATTAGTGTGTTCATAATGCATTGCATACCAGTGGCTTTCTATTTTGTCTATTAATATTTTATTACATGTAAACAACATTATCAGTGAACTGCATAAAAGAAATAAAAATCCAAATTTGAATTTGTATAAAGAAAGATACGGTATTTTATATATAAACAATGTAAAGCCTCTGATCATGCTTTACACTTGAAAGTTATTTATGTATTACATTTAATTATTTAGCATTATGTCCACTAATGTGACATTCTTAACATAAACTAATGTAAACTACTAAACTAACCTGCAAAACCCACTCTGCTGACATGTTTTGAAGTTGCTTTTGTCAACTGTGCTGACCAGTGTCAACAATACTGCTGCAGCTATAAACCTGAAAAAATAAATGTATGTACAGTATAAAAATACAGTACCAATACTGGTATACATTAGATAAACTAGTGTCAATAATACTGTTGCAGCAATAAACCTGAAAAAATAATAGTAACAATTCCAATATGTGTGTGTGTGTGTGTGTGCACATGCATAATGTATTTGTATGTATATTATAATACAATATTACACACATGCACACACACATTATCATAGTTCCTTGATAATGCGAGAAGTCACGAAAGTGCTTGGAATTTCACTATTCTTTCACTGTGGTTGTTTTACATACATATACATACAGTATATAAACTAGTGTCTTGTATTACCAAATTCACCAAGCATGCTCAATGGCATATCAGTTCATCACAAATATTAGGATCATTCTTTCACTAAGATGGATGCTGAAATGTCAAGAATTCTGAAGTATCCACAACCTGAAGGGAGATTATTATAATCAAGGGGAAGCACTAAACCCATAGGATTATACAATGCCTGGGGGGGGGATGTGGAAGGCATTCAGGCTTAATTTGGGGAACTGGAGCACTGATCCAATTCCCTAAATCAAGAGCCCCTCACCAACATCAAGGAACCTTCCCTGAGGGGACCTGAAGGGAGAGAGGGGTTCAAGAGGGAAAATATGTAAATATAGAATACTACATAGATGTGAATGGGTAAATCCCACATGGATGAAAAATCAGCAAGTTAGACGGGAGCTACATATTTTGGATTCTGTCAGACAATCTTCAGCAGATGACTGACCAAGGCTGAAATACATATGTAGTACTGTACTGCTGTGTAAACTCTCAATTTAATGGATTAATATGGAGTGTCCATTATAACAGATACTTAATAATAATTATTATAATCAAAACCAAGCTCTAGGAGGGTTAATAATCCAATGAATAGTAGTAGTTTGGCTTATTTCCACTGTGTCCTCTTCAAGATCCTCCCCCAGGATGCAACCCACAACAGTCAGCCAATTCCTTAGTACCTATTTGCTAATATTCAACAGGGGTAGCAGGAGTCAGGAGACCTGCACTGTACATGTATATCCACACCTCAGCCTCTGCATTATTATTATAATCAATGGCAAGTACTAAGTCCATAGGATTATACAGCACCTGTGAGGGGTGGATTGGAAGGTATTCAGGCTTAATTCAGGGAACTGGAGTACAGATCCAATTCCCTAGATCGAGAGCCCTTCACCAATATCAAGGAACCTCCCTTGATGGGCCATCCTCTGCATGCATCGACCTGAGATGCCACTGGTTCAGGGAATTATTATAATCAAAAAGCGCTAAGCCACAAGGGCTATACAGCTGGCTCAGGGAAACAACGCCTAGTTTCTACTGGGCACCCAGAGTTGTGTGTAGTCTTACTTGATGGGTATAGCACCATGTACAATACTTTAACTTGCTGCTAGCATTGGGGATTATTATTATGGTCATAAGTAAATGCTAAACCCACAAGAGTCATAAAGCACTGCAAGGTTTGGGAATAGAGGTGTACTGGTTTGAGTTATTTCTGGCCTGAGATAAAATGTTTGAGAGCAATTTCACTTGTTCTGCAGATTAAGTATAACCCACTGTACTGGAACACATTTTATCCATTTTTTATGGGAAGTGCAAAAGTATGCACTAAACCTGTATGGGCCATATAGTATAAATTATAGTGCCTCGGGAATGGCAGATTAAGTAAGTTTATTTAGGCACAGGTATACACAAGTACAATTATCATACAGTGTAAATTTCCTAGGATAACCCAAATACGAGGGCAGCTCCAACTCCCTGGAATAAGAGTCATTCACTAGCACAAGGGAATCTTCTGGAGATATTCAGGTAGGTATACAAAAATAATTTCACAAATTATATAAATTTAGTCAAATTTGTTAAGCCTTCATTTTGTTAAGGGATGTTACATATTCCCTTAACCACTATCTATATACATTTAAATTAAAATAATTACTATCAGAATATTGTATAAGCTGAACATAATAAGGCCCAATATTTTGAGCCCAGGATAAACAAAGACTTGTCGGGCTCATCTGAATTTACCATCCACACGTTTCGCACAGAGCTAAACATCGTCCGATGTGGGTAAAAACCACAATCGTGCACCTATTAACAAAGCTGGAGGCTGAGTCTTCATCATCACACTAACAACCAATTTGCCCCCAACTGTCTGTCCTAGTAAAGACATTCTTACTGCCGGTAATGCTTGCCAACCATCACACACACCTGACTCCCACAAAGAGCAACGATGCCAGAAACCCACCAGAGTTAACCTGCCCAAGGAAGACCCACACAGCAAGTGAAGAGCGTAAAAAAAAAAGCAAGTGAAGAGCGTGAAAAAAAAAATCAAATGATATTAGATGGAAGTAATGTAAAACACCCACCTCAGGAGCGTGGCCATGGTGTTGTTATTTGGACGACGCTGATTGGTCCACACCGCCACCTCCACAACCTTCCACATCTCTCAGATTTATTCATAGCTTCTGAATTTGGGATTCTTTTTTTTTATTAAAATGTAAATTATTTGTTATTATCATCATGTGGAGTATTAAACCCTTAGGGATTGTACAGCGCTAGTTGGTGGGGGTGGGGGGGAGAAGGGATGGAAGGAATTCAGGCTTAATTCATGGAATTGGTGCACAGGTCCAGTGCCCTAGATCAAGAGCCCTCTCATCAGCATCAAGGAACGTCCCTGGAGGGGATTAAAATATAATAATGCAAATTATGATATCTTCAAAAAACAAAAAGTAGCTTTCTATAAAGAGTAGTATGTCAAGCATCAATCTCTAGTTGCAACAGACTTCTACCATTACTACTGCACTTGCAGCTTTATATGTTTAATGCCTATGAAATTATTACTATTATATACATAGTGAAGAGCTAAACATGTAAGGGTCAAATAACATTTGGGAATGGAAAGTAATTAGGTTCGATCTAGGAAAATCCTAGGTCCATTTCCTGGGATCAACAACCCCTTATTAACATCAAGGAACCACCACCGAGGGGGTATTCTATAAAAAACGCAATTTTTTATTAAATTTATATTAGCATGCTTTCTTGAAGTCGACAGTTAGATATGTCTTGTGTAATATACCAAAGACTCCATATACAGTTAAGGTCATGACTTACGGCACCTACTCATGAGGGGCGTAAGTTTTAATTGAAATTGAATCTCACTAGCTTTAGTGAATGGTCACGTATGACTTTGTTGCTAGGTACGTCAGAGCTGGGAAAATCACAAGTCATCATGCATCATCAAGGTGTAGAGAAAAATGCTGTATATACGAGCTACTGCAGATGCGCACATTCACCTATTCAGTGTACTTGGAGTCACTTCTGTGCACCGTCCCCTGGGCCTGGTCCCACACCTGGCATGATTGATCAAGCTGTTAGTGCCTGCCACCCGCACTCTAACTTATGCACTATAACCCAGCTGATAAGGAACTCTTTTCGGGGAATCTGTAAAGTTTCCTCTTGAAGACAATATAATAATCAAAATTAAGCGCTAAACCCACCGATTGAAGACGGCTGGGATTTGTTGGTAATCCCCCCTTATACATGAATAGAGGGTGTTGAAAGTCGTGGTCTCTTAACACTTACTGAGTTCTCTGTGTACTCATTGCTCCCTGCATTGGAGGTATCCTGCCAACCTCTCGTGTCCATAAGTAGTAATTTTGGTATGCAGGTTTGGGACTAATCACTAGTATCTTCCAGTTGTAGGTTATGTATCTTTCTGAACTACATTCTAAGAAGTGGTTCTAGGGACTTCAAGCACTCCTAGTAATTTAGGTGCTCGAGTTTATACAAGCTGTAAAGATTCTCTATAGTATTTCCAGCTTAAATCTCTAGAGATTAAAATATTTTCTTAATACAAAATAATTACATTCTTAATTAATGAACTGTATAGTCCTTGTGGCTTAGCGCTTCTTTTTGATTATAATAATAATAATAATTAATTAATGAACCTTGTGGTCATTGTTTTTTGACCTATTTCGCAGTCTTAAGAGCTGGTATCATACCTCAGCTCGTTGCAAAGCCCAGCACTAAGGTAAAGTACAACTCCTTAGGATGCAATCCACAGCAGGAGACCAACTCCTATATACCAACAGAAGTGACGATGGGCAGCACATTTAAGAATTGACCCGGTGGCCTGGTGGCTAAAGCTCCCGCTTCACACACGGAGGGCCCGGGTTCGATTCCCGGCGGGTGGAAACATTTCAACACGTTTCCTTACACCTGTTGTCCTGTTCACCTAGCAGCAAATAGGTACCTGGGTGTTAGTCGACTGGTGTGGGTCGCATCCTGGGGGACAAGATTAAGGACCCCAATGGAAATAAGTTAGACAGTCCTCGATGACGCACTGACTTTCTTGGGTTATCCTGGGTGGCTAACCCCCCGGGGTTAAAAATCCAAACGAAATCTTATCTTATCTTATCTCTTACAGTACATCATAGATGGCTCAGAAATTGAACTTGTGGCTCTGGTGGCCTGGTGGCTAACGCTCTCGCTTCACACGGCGAGGGTCTGGGTTCGATTCCCAGCCAGAGTAGAAACATTGGACGTGTTTCTTTCCACCTGTTGTCTATGTTCCCCATCAGTAAAATGGGTACCTGGGTGTTAGTCGACTGGTGTGGGTCGCATCCCGGGACACTGACCTAATTTGCCCGAAATGCAGAGCATAACAAGGGAGTTTCTATATAGTAGTATGTCATTGTTGTCAGCTAGGACTGTATACCTTGTACATGTACTTGTAGTAAATAAAGGTATTATTATTATTATTATTATTCTGTTGAGCTGAACTCTTAGCTACCACTGAGTTACAGGATTATTTTTTACATTTAAGAGGAAGTGCTAAATTCACAGGGGGCCATATAGCACCTGGGGCATAGAGGTGATGCAGGGCCTCATGCAATAAATAACGTGTTATAAAGCAACAGGCTACTCTATGGATACACCCACTTCCTGTATTATTTGGGCTATTTAATAATTATCATGGGGAAGCACAAAAACCCACATGGCTATGTATTATTATATTCATGAGGAAGAATATTATTACATTCACAGGGATAGCTAAATCCATAGAGGTTTAGTTTATACATGGGAGGCATTCAGGTTTGATCCAAGAAAGAGGATCACAAGTCCAATTCCTTCCACCACGAGCCCCTTACCAGCATCAAAAACCCCATAAGGGGTCATACAATGCCTGGGAATGGGAGGTACAGTAATCAGTCATGACAAGGAAAATAAGTTTGACTTCTACTGATTTCTTGTCAAAGCTTTATTTATGAATCCTACCAACATTATCAACAAGCTGTTAGAGGTGGGAATGGATCTTTTTTGCTGACAACTACTTTTCGGTGAGCATGGGAAATGTAACCCTTCATGCGCCCATCATTAATCATATTGGCCAGTATGCACTCCGTTTCATCATGGTCGACATCCTCAACACACATCCACTTCAAAGATTGCAAGAAAAGGGAAACCTCAATCTGATGAGAACCAGTGATGAGAAAACTGTTGGGAAAAAAAAAAGCACAAAGTAGTCTTCAGTCATTTTAAAACACTAAATACACATTATTCTTTACATTAAAAAGACAATTATATTTTTTATTTGATGCCATTTTCAATAACGTAACTATCTTAATTTACAGTCAACTGTATAATACACTTTGACAATGAATCAACATTCACAACAAAAAGCAATGCTCAATGAATAGGTTTAAACTATTACTGTATATTCATTCTAGAGCATATCAGCCAATATTACTCACACTTTCTTGAAGAGATTTCTGAAGGCCAAGATTTTCAGCTTCTCAAGAATAAGATAAATTCCAGCTCCAATGAAAAAACTCTCATGTTTTACTAATGTTTCTGAGAGGAGACGTACATTTCCCTGGCGAACAGATGTTACCACATCATAAAACTCAGGCAGGTTGAATCTCTCCAATACAGACTGTTTGGGTAAGTATCCCTGAAATTGGAAATATATAAAACATTTACCACAACGCTATATTACATTAAACATTTAGTCATATGTGATGGTGGGTTTTATTTTTCTAATTTATCCCCCCATTTTCCTTTTTTTTAAGTTTCCTATTAGCCTTGGTAATCCCAGATGCATGTATTTTCATGCCTCACAGATGGCAGAAAATCACTGTTTTTTCTGCATCAGCAATTAACAATGCAACATTTTCACATTATTATTATTATAATCAAAAAGAAACGCTAAGCCACAAGGGCTATGCAGCGCTGCAGGGTAGGGAAGGAAGTGAGAGTATTGGGCGGTAGAAGGGGGGAGGGATGATCAGTAGGTTACAGAAAACAGCAGGGCAGGGGATAGTGCGGGGGTAGAGGGCAGCAAGAGATTGAGGTAGAAAGGGCTGAAGGTATCATCAGAGTTTGTGAAGTCAGTTGTTGTCAAAAAGTCAATGAAAGAGTCCGGATGAAAGGTGGGTCCATCAGCGAGAAGTAAAGGTAAAGAGAGCAGCAGAGCGAAGACAACGTTGGAGGTATATTGTGTGTGCTCGTTGATAAAGTGGGCAGTCTAATAGAATGTGGCTAACCGATATTATTATTATTATAATCAACAAGAACAACCGGCTTTACCAAATTTTTCCTTCAGGGGTAAATTGGGGTTTTTCCGGATAAAACCCCCGGTCAAAAAAAAGCCGAAACCTGACTGTATCAATTTTGGAAAGGGGGACCCCAAAAATTTAAAAGGTTTATGGGGGATGACAGGCGTCTGGAAAAAAAATTTTATGGGGTTTTGGTTGGAAAATTTAAACCCAAAAGTGGTGGCCCCCTTTGGGAAAAGATTGACCGCATGGGAAAAGAATGGAGGGAAGTCAAAAAAGCCTGCAATTTTGAAAGTCATCAACATAATTGACCTTTAAAAATTTTGGGTGGAAGACTAGAGGCCAAATCATTTTAAAGGGAAAAAATGTTGTGCTCCCGAACCCTCCTGGGGATACCCCTTTTTCTTGGATAAAGTCCGGGAGGGACATTGTGTTGGGAAAACAAAAATCTTATTAAAGGCTTGGGAAGGATGGTAGGGGGCCGAGGCCCGAGGGGGGCCGGGGGAAAATTTATCCCAAATTGTTTTATTTCTCAAGGTCAAAAATGGCAATAACTAAGGGGGTTATTAGAAGGGATTACAAGCATTTTCCAAGGGAGTAAAAGGGGGCTGGTTTAACGGCCCTTTTTGAAAGCCTTTGGAGTGGGAGACTGTTGTGTGTCCCCTAAATAAAACTAAAAAATCCCATTTGGGGGTTATCACTTTGCAAAACTGCTGTAAGAGCAATGGGAGAAGTGGGAAACTGTGTCCCGGTTTTTGCCCCGGGTTTTTGGGGAAAAAAAGGCAATGGCGGGGTTTTACAGCTATGGAAAAAACTTCTTCCCAAAAAAGATTGAAAAAGGGAAAAAGGACTAAGGGCTGGCTGATTAAATGTTGTGAATGAATAGAATGTGTCGGGGGCCGATGATGGGGGAAACTGGGGTGTTCCTCAATTCCTGAAGTGTAAAAAACATTTCTGTTCTTCTCTGAGAGGGAAAAAAAAAGTCCAAAATGCTAACTCTCTGGAGAAATTTGAAAAAAAGAAGGGGGATAGATGGGCCTTGGAAAATGGACCGATGATTAAATTTTTTGGGGGGCATCTAGTGGGTTTCTTCCCAACAAAACCAAAAAACCCCCCCGGAAACAGGGGGTCGGGGGAATTTTCCACTCCCGTTTTGGGACTTCTTTCCAGACTACTCAAAAGGGAAACGGGGGATGGTGGAACCAAATCTCCCCCCGTCGTTTAAATCAGGATGGGTGGTGGCGATGGGTTCGGAAAAACAAAAAAACCCCTCCGGGGTTTTTTTGCCCCGGGGCCTGCCCCTACGTTTCCAAAAGCTGCCCAGCACAAGCAGGGGGCCCCAAAAACGCCCTTTTTGAAAATGCCCGCCCAGAAGTTTGGGGATAGAAGGCAAACGGTTGCGGGGGGAAGAAAAAAGGGATAAAAGGGTCATCAATGGAGAATTTTAAAAAGGGGAATCCTAAAAAGTTGTGAGTAAAAGGGTTTAATTTCCTTTATAAATTGCCAAGCGTGGGATTCGTGCGTAGAAAAAGGGCACTTTAATTAAAGGTCTCATCAGGAAAAGGATCTGAAGAATACAATAAATTATAGCCTGAGATAGGATAGATAATGGCAGAGTGTAATTTTGGTTCCTGTAAGCAAACACCAACAGGGGAAAACTGGGAGAGCGACATCTGAAGCTCACCCCGATTACCCCTGAGGCCGCGAATATTCCACTGTAAATAGGCCATGATTGGCAACGATAAAGATACCTGAAATCCGCAGGTAAGGGTACCTACGGACTAGAGGGGTTAGAAAAGTCCACATGCGGTGGCAAAGGAAAACGTTCAAGTAGCGAAGGAACGGTGCGTTGTGAAGAAAGGAGTTGCGCAGATGGAGAAGAGGAAAGAGAAGGAACAGAGGGTGGATCAGTGTCCATTGATGGTTTGGTCTCTGCAATATATTCAGAGATTGCTTCAAGTGTTTCGGAGTTCAGAGACGTCGTATGGGAGACAATATTGGAGATGGAAGGAGGAGGAGTTTGAGTAAAGATCGGAGCTGTAATGGACTGTACCAAGGTGGGGAGGGGGGGGGGCAAAAGGGTGGAGGGAACTGGAGAAGTGTGGAAGGGGACAGAAGAGGCAGGAACCTGGGAGGTGGCAGAAGAGGAAGAAACGTGGGAGGGGACAGGGGAGGAAGGCACAGTATGAGGAGGAGGATGAACCTCCACACTTGTAACAGAGCCAGTGAAAGGGGAAGACTCAGGTACAGAGACCGGGAAGGTAAAATGTGGAGGTGGATGAAGAGAAGGAGGGGTTAAAGGAGATTTTTTGGGCCTCTGAGAAGTAGAGGGACGATTGGGAGGAGGTGTCATACAAGGTCTTGTTGATACCGGGGTTTGTGAGGGAGGACACGAAGAAGTGAGGACAGACTGTGGAGTTGAAGCAGGGACGTCTGAGCCCAGAACAGCAAAAGAATTAGATACAGGAGTGACTATGGGACTGGCAACCGCAGAGGAGGCTGCAGAAGATGTGACCCCAGAAGTGGGGGACACTTTGAAACACGAGAATAAGAAACATGGGGCAGTCTCCCTTGGAGGCGGAGTTGAGAAACCGCCATAGCATAAGGGAGACCTTCTGCCTCTTTGAGGCTACGAATTTCCCGCTCATTTAAGTAGACTTGGCAACGGCGAGAGTATGAAGGGTGAGCCTCATGACAATTGAGGCAAGAAGGAGTTCGACTGCAAGACGTATTAGAATGGTCATCTGCACCACAGACTGGGCATTCGGCTATAGACCTGCAATATTTTGCTGGGTGGCCAAATCGCCAGCAATTCCTACACTGTTGTGGTGTAGGGATCACTTTCCGAACTTGTAACCGATGTCTTGCTACATAAACAGAGGATGGGAGTTCATGGCTGTCAAAAGTTAAACGAGCCACATTGCAAGGGTATCGTCTTCGCCCGTGGGCAGGAAGAACATAAGTGTCTACCTTGAGAATTGGGAGATCTTGGAGTTCCAGCTGTTCGAGAATGTCAGTGCCACATGTTTGGAAATTCTGTTGGACTATGGTATGGGGCAGAATAACAGTACCACTACAAGAATTGAGGGAATGATGTTTTTCGATAGTGATAGGAATAGTATCGATATGTGAAAGAGAAAGATCATGAGCTCGAGTAGAATTCTGGACTGTGATGATGCTCGTACCACTCTTAAGAGCATGAAAGGAAATACCTCTACCAACGTGGCGTAGGAGCGCTTTGCCAATACTATGGTCGGAAAGATAGGCAGTAGAAGAAGTCGGTCTTAATGTAAAGAATTTAGTCCATTGTGTGGTCTGAAACTGAGTGTGGAGAGGGAGTGCATGACGTGTCGGTCTTTTCCGAGTAGAAAGGGAAGGTAACAAAGTAACATCATTAGGAGATTGTCGTTGACGTTTAGAAGTGGGACCAGAGTTGGTCCGACGTGGGACGGGCTGGCGATTCAAAAATCTCCGCACCGTAGAAGGAGAAGCCGGAAGCATAGTCAAAGGAGAGCGGAGGTCAGACAAATCGAAGGAGTCAGTGGAAGCCCCGGTACCTAAAGCGGGTGAGGAAACAGCACCAGCAAGAGGTACAGGGGCCTTAGGAATGTCCGAAGAGTGGCCAAAAGACGAGGCGAGGCCAGAACAGGGTGCGGTAACAATAAGGGGCCCAGGGGTAGCGGGGTCATGGATCGGGTACTCCATGGTTAGGTTACTTCTTTCTTTTTGTTTTTAAGAAAAAAAGAAAGAAAAGAAAATTAAAAAAATGAATAAAAAAAGGGGGGGACCAGGGAGGGATAGTTCCTAGGAGGAATGAAAGGGCCAGAAATCTCCCTCCGTGCCCAAGAGGACCTCAGCACCGCAAGTAGCGCAGATGCAGCATGGAACCTGTGCCATACCCTACCCATCATGCCAGTAAACCAGCAATCCGGGATAGCAACCTCACATCTGCCCAGCTACCTCGGTGGACATGAGAGGGCGGCCGGATATCCACCACAAAGCATACCTCCTTCGGCCACTACCCCCGAAATCCGAAAGGTGGCTTCCAGAGATACACCCGTTGCTCGAAAGACACCCAAACCCACCCTCCGGGATACCGGAGAGGGATCGGGACATCCCCAGGCGATCCAGATTCCACGGCAAACTACGCCACCGCCAAGAACCTCAACAGAATGGGATGGACCCTGGTATCCTTTCCCCTACCCAGGAACTAGCACACCTGTGGGAAAAATTCCAAAGGCCAAAAAAGGAAGGGCAAAAGGGAGGGGTGGGGAGGAGGAGGAGGAGGAAAGGAAAAAGGGGAGGATGGGATAGGGAAGGGGGGATTGGGGGGTAATTAGGTTCGGTCTGAGGAAGGAGACCGACAGGTCTAATTCCTCAAACCAAGAGCCTCTTCACCATGCCAAGGACCCCCCTTTGAAGAGGAACATTTTCACATCTAATGAGGAAACATAAGAATTAATGAGCACTGCTGTAGGCTTACTGGCTTGTGGAAGGCAGGACCTTCTCGAATCCAACCATTCTCACTTATAAATCTGTCTAACCTATTTTAAAACCTATCCAAAATTTTTAGCTTCAGTGTTTTTTTTTATCTTATGAGAAAAGATATCCAACCAAAAACTTAAAATACTTTGTTCAAACTGGATAAATTTAGGCAATGCAATGTGCACTGCAGGATTATTTTTATGTGGTGCACACTGACCACACAGACCCATTCTCTCACATGTGGGCCTACCAGCTTTCTCCCGCTTGATTTGAAGCCGCTAGAATTATTGAGTGTATATACGTCAGAAACATTGGCTCGTAAGACGTATTTATACGTCGAAAACAGTCAAAGGGTTAAGGAAGCGTGACCCCATGGGAAAAAATTATAACATTCCAATCTGCTTCTAGAAGTGAAGGGCCATCACATTTCAAATAAACCACACAATTTTAGTTCCTCTAGTAGTGTGAGCACTACTTTCCGCCTGGAACTTGGGGTTTGGTTAAGTGGTTTCCACTTAACCCGGGAGTAGTTTAAAAGTATATTAATCTTCAGCATGTAAAGTTTTTGCATAGTTATTCAATTATTGTAAAGCCAATGTTTCTTTTTTTAATTTCCTGATTTTCATATTTCAAGTAGGTTTACTGGATTCAGATATGTCATTAGATGACATATCTGAATTTATAAATGATACAGGTCGGCCATCACTAATCCAGCATCATTGGGACCTGTAGTGTGCCAGATTAGGCGAGTTTGCCAGATTAGAGTGGTTAGGTTAGAGTACACTTAATTAACTTACCAATAGAGACTGCAACATCTTCTTCATTTTCATCACTTTTCTCCTTCATTGGCTTGCTGCTGTGGATTTACAACAATCTTCACAATTTCTGAGTCGGTATGATTTAGTATTATGATGAAATTTGAAATTATGCCAGGCCTGGTCGTGGACCGGGCCACGGGGGCGTTGATCCCCGGAATAACCTCCAGGTAGAAAGGATAGTACAGGTCGGTCATCACTTATCCGGCAATCAGTTAAGTTCCATCAGCAATCCAGCACTAATTTTGGCTAGCATATCTTCAAATTCCATTATAATGACTCCAATCATTATAGTAACTCAAATTTCATCATTATAGTGACTCAGAAATTGTGCAATGGTAGTAAATCCACAGCAGCAAACCAGTGGAGAAAGCAGTGATGAAAATGAGGAAGATTTAGCAGAAAGAGTCTATTGATAGGTTAAATAAGGGTATTCTAACCTAACCACTCTGTAATCCGGCAAACTCACTAATCTGGCACACTACAGGTCCCAATGATGCCGGATTAGTGATGGCCGACCTGTACTGGTTATGCAAGAAGTTTCTGATGAGTGGAACAATCAGCCAAGGTCACTGAGTAGGGTAAAATTTGGTCAGCTTTAAGAAAAAGTTTGGAAAAATGTATGGGTAAGAAAGATCGGATTTGAGGGCTTGCCTGGCATAGGCACGTGCTCTTCCATTATTATGTTCTTATAACCTTGGTTAGCTTTCAAAAATAGGTAGGCTAATTTTTTTTAACACATTGGCTGTCTCCTACTGAGGTAGGGATGGCCAGTGTGTTTAAACAAATCACTTACTGCATAATTACAAGAAAATTCCTGAGATTAGTTTTATTTCAGATTTTATATTTAGAGATTCTTCTTTTTAAATCAAAGTCGATGTTCAATTTTTGTCCTTCACTTTTAGTTTTATAAATAAAAAAAACCTAGGAGTACCTATTGACACAGAATTATTAAGCTGACTGTGAATCTGCATGGTATTATAATCAAGGAGGAAGCGCTAAACCCGTAGGATTATACAGCGACTGTGGGGAGGATGTGGAAGGTATTCAGGTTTAATTCAGGGAACTGGAGCACAGATCCAATTCCCTAGATCAAGAGTCCCTCACCAGCATCAGGAAACCTTCCTTGAGGGGAATCTGCATGGTAACTTTGATCTAGTATTTGTAATTAAATGTTCAAAACAATACAGAATTTTGTGTCTAAACTTAACAGGTTATAACCCCACTTGCTAATTTAATATTTCATGAATACCTGTTTGCAGATACTATATATGTAAAATGCTGAGAGTAATTCTGAATATCAGTGAAAACTGATAGTGAGTTTATCATTCTCTACCCATGAGAAAGGGTGCAACAGTACAAATTATTATTTAAAGAGAGGTACATAAACAGAGAAGCAATTTCTTTTACTACTGTTACAGGAGACCTACCCGCAGCATTTTCACAGGAATTAAATAGATAAGAATGCGTCTCTTATTTTTCCGGCTACCGGCGTGGCATCTCTGGAAAGCGAATGACAATGTTGCATCAGCTGAAAATAAAATGAAAGATATGGTATTATATCATAGGTCATATTTTAATTAGCTTGAAAAATCCCATGAAATTTAAATGAAATGCCAGGATAATTAATTTAAAAAGTTTATGCAGTTCAGAAATAAAATACAGTCGAACCACAGTGTTCATATGCCCTAGTCTGTATGTACAACTATATTATTCTCTATAAAATGTATATTCTGTTAATATTTTTGGATATCTGGAACAGATTAATTGGATTTACATTATTTCTTAAGGGAAATATCAACAAAAAATACATTTTATAGAGAATAACTATAGTTTTACATACAGACTAAGGCATATGAAAACCGAGGTTCCACTGTAAATTATTTGAAGTAATAAAAATTATGAATTAACAGAAAATACATTATTACACTTTTCAGAAATTTCAGAATAACAATAATTCAGTTGCTTAACTTACTTTATATTCTCTTAGAAACACTTACAGAAAATATGAAAAGAAATGCATATGTAACAGCATTAAATACAGTACAAGGTTCCTGCACAACAAATTAAAAAAAAAAAATACACTGTATAGCAGAGCTAAATACAATAGGTACTAGGCTCCTATGACATTACTGAGAACATAAGGTACAGTATTATGAAAAAACTGGTTTAATACTAACACCTATGACCTTTGCCTGTAATGCTTTTCAATTATTTCTGTGGGAGTACCATCCTACCTCACAAAAGTGGTTGAAAAGGGCAATGATAATGATGATATAACACCAAAGTTAATGACTGTACACTGAGGTTGATTTTGCATAGAAAGATACTGAATAATGATTTTTTTTAACAAGCTAACAATCTCCCACGAAGTTATGGTGAACTGAAAAAGATGAAACACTCTCAAAATTATTCATTCAATCACCATCTTGCTAGAATATAACTGCAACATCCCCACCCCTCCTTCAGAGTGCAGGTACTGTGCATCCTATCTTTAGGATTCAAGTCCAGCTAACTGATTTCCCTGAAACCTTTTGTAAATGTTGTCTTGCTCACACTCCAACATCGCCATGAAAACCACATGCCTCCACTTATTCCTGTCTAGTGCACTCACACAAGCCTGTTGGATGTCCAAGCCCATGGCACTCAAAACCTCCTTTACCCACTACTTTTTACCTTCCCTGGGATGATCCCTACCCCTCTCTCCCTCCATCCCAGATTTATATACCCTCCTGGTCATCCTATTTTGCACCATCATTTCTAAATGTCCAAACCACCTCAACCTCTTCTCAGCCCTCTGAACAACTTCATTCTTTTGGTAATCCCAAACATTCCTCTAATCTCCAAATTCTTTGCATAATAATCTATGTACCTTCCAACATAACATCTCCACTGCCTCCAACCTAGCTCTTGCTGTAATGTTTAAAATCCATGCTTCACATCCATTTAACAGTCCTGGCACTACTATACTCTGGTATGTTTCCCTTTTTGCCTTTTTACCTCGTCAATTTGCAACTTCTCCCAAAAGAATCGTGTTGCCAGCATAAAACAACTGTGACAACTCCTACTTTGTATCAATGATAATCCATTATTACTGATGGTACATACGTACTTGAATATTCAATTGCAATATGAATACTGATGTTAATTCATCTACATATATGTAGTTAATTATATATTCATAAGCTTATTGTATATTACCTGATTTGAAATCTGAGTCAAACATGTCCTTCCTGCCTGTGTAATATTTGTATGTAATAAGCTGAGACAGCGAGAAACGCTCTTTGAAAGCCAAAGCCTCGATAGCACGTATCATTGGTTTACACAGGTTAAGCTTGTTGATCTTGAAATATATCTTGAAAAACTGATTGACCAAGTAGAGGAGGCCCCATCGCTTTGTGCAGTCTTCTCCAGTGCGTCTGTAAATAAGGGATAGGTTACACAGTGCTCCTAAATAAAGCTCCGTATCACAATCATATAACAGTATAGTTAAAGGAATTTTTATTCCTTTATCACCCTCGCCAATATCATCCCGCCTTCATTATGCAAGAAAGTGGCATTTGCTTGGAGAAGATAGAGGATTTCTCCAGGAGTAAAAAAAGAAAAGAAATAAGAAAAAGAGGTTGAAATAAATTAAAGACACAGTATTCAGTCATACCTTTGATTTCACACTACATATTGTGGTAATCCTTGTTTTTAACACTTGCAGGCTTGGTGTTATATTTTTAAAATCAGAGGTGAGTTTAGATTTAACTTATTCTTTATGAAAGTTTACAAGTATAAAAAGCTGGCCCAGTGTCTAACGCGTCGATCTGGAGTTTTATGACTCTCTGATCGAGGGTTCTATCCCTACCCATGGTATGGCTGGTTTACTGAATGAATGATTGGGAATAAGCTTCTTCCTTTGGATAATAACCAATGTGGTAAAAAAATTATTCACTGAAAATTTCTTCTTTCTTTCAACACACCGGCCGTATCCCACCGAGGCAGGGTGGCCCAAAAGGAAAAACAAAAGTTTCTCCTTTTACATTTAGTAATATATACAGGAGAAGAGGTTACTAGCCCCTTGCTCCCGGCATTTTAGTCGCCTCTTAGAACATGCATAACTTACGGAGGAAGAATTCTGTTCCACTTCCCCATGGAGATAAGAGGAAATAAACAAGAATAAGAACTAGAAAGAAAATAGAAGAAAACCCAGAGGGGTGTGTATATATATGCTTGTACATGTATATGTAGTGTGACCCAAGTGTAAGTAGAAGTAGCAAGACGTACCTGAAATCTTGCATGTTAATGAGACAGAAAAAAGGACACCAGCAATCCTACCATCATGTAAAACAATTACAGGCTTTCGTTTTACACTCACTTGGCAGGACGGTAGTACCTCCCTGGGTGGTTGCTGTCTACCAACCTACTACCTAGTTACTGAAAATTTATCATTGGTAAATGTAAACATTCTTCTGCTTCTAGTATGTAATAATGATTATTGCGCATTTTTAAATTACATGCATTATATAAATACAGAACAAAGCCATAATGAAATTAAAAGACAGCAGTACCACATAAAAAATATCTGTTTGTCATAAATATCAGTTGTCTTTACTATATTTGTTAAATAAATTTCCATAAACCTAAACAAGTGATTTTTCAAAAGTACGCAGAATAAAACTCACGTATCTGCAGCACAAACACGGAAGCAGCTCATGAGAGCTTCGGCTGCTTTCTCCAAGGTCTCTCCTGCCTTACTTGCTCCAGAGCGTGTCAAATCATAATCTGCAGCAGATGCAAATAACCTGTTGTCAAATCAGGGTTGTTAATATAGCTCAGTTTATGTAGCACAGTTAAGGGTACATTAAAATTACTGAATATATTGGCACTACATTTTTCAGGACTAGAAGTTTACATTTTATTATAAATTTTTAAACTTTTTGCATCAATCAGCACTACTCAAGTTTAACCCTTTCAAGGTTTCCGACGTACTAGTATGTCTAAGGTGCCAGGGTTATTGACGTACTAGTACGAGTAAATTCCAGCGCCTTCAAATCTAGCGAGAGAAAGCTGGTAGGCCTACATAGAATGAGTCTATGTGATCAGTATGCACAGTATAAAAAAATCCTGCAGCACACAGTGCATAATGAGAAAAAAAAAAACTCCGACCGTGTTTTTGGTTTAAAACAGTGATTTTGCAGTGTATTTTCGTATGGTATTTATGGTTGCATTCTAGTTTTCCTGGTCTCATTTTATAGAATGGAAGACATTACAGAAATTGAGATGATTTTGAATAATTTCACAATAAAAAGCACCTTGAAACTCAGCTCAAAATAGCAGAAATGTTCGATTTTTGCCAAAGTTCAAAAGTAAACAAATCATGCCATGCGTCCAATACATATCAACTGGAGAGTCTAATATTCTTTCACAAGTGCGCTGATATTATTTATACCATTTTTACACTAATGCAGTAGTCTGCATAACAGTAAATCTTCTATTTTTTGTGAGAATAAAAATTCAAAGTGGAAAGCAAAAGAAATGTATGAGGGGCCTAGGGACATGACTAATGAACAGAGAAAATGTTATTTTAGTGCCAGGAATGTCTGTCTTGTTTATTCTGGACCCTATTTGGAAATTGGCACGTTTTGAAATTTGTGTGAAATTGGCAAAATTGCCAATTTCTGACCATCTTATTGGATAGTTGAAATTGGTAAATGGGTGGTTTCTTGTACTCATTCGATAGAAAAAATGGAGTTCTAGTGAAACAGTTATGATTTTTGTCAACTAGTACACTGGAATTGGCCAAAAATAGGGCTCAAAGTGGGCGAAATCGCCGATGCGTAAACATCGTCGAGATCGCTAACTTTGCGAGAGCATAATTCCGTAAGTTTTCCATCAAATTTCCTACTTTTGGTGTCATTATGATCGGAAAAAGATTCTCTATCATTTCATAATAAAAAATATTTTTTTTTTCCGAAAAATTTTTGACCCTGAGAACAAGTTTAGGAGACGACCTCTCGACCCTGAAAGGGTTAAATTTAAAATGAAGGAACGAATGCACAAAACCTAGAGTATTTTAGTTAATTTACATATTTTCCTCTAACGATTTATACCTACGGAGCAGAGGATCAGTCTTATGAAAATCTAAAATGTAAAGACTAAAATATGTACAGTATTTAGATTATAATAATTAGACAAATTTTAATTTCCTATTTTTTGACTTTACATAAATTAAAAATCATACCTTTTGTACAGATTATAATTCCAGTCAAATTACCACATTCTTATAATTTTAAGTTAGCAGTCACATACATGTATGATACCGATTTTCTGGCACCCTCGGTTCCTAGGCTTTGCCAGAATACTGATTTTGCTGGACCAACAGAGGTCATATATGACCTGTCATGGTCTGCTGGAAACTTAAATTAAACATCAGCATAAATAAAACAGGTTTATTTATTACTGTACTTAAAAAGAATGTTGCAGTAATACCACTCTGAAAGTGGTAAATTTTAGAACTTTACTGGAGCTGCTGAGCTAATCACTAGCCATAGCTAAGGTTAACTGTTTGCAAAATGTAAGTTTGTCCAGACTAAAAGAGGTACTGGACAATCTGTTGCCGGTAAATCGGTGTTGTACTTATATTACATCCATGACAAATTTGAAATACTGTATCAAGAACAAAAAGACGATGCAATAGATTACTGCATACCTTAAATCAAGGCAAGCACTATACATAATTGGCAGCATCCAATTCTCTTCCTTTAGCTCCTGCATGAAACGAGCAACTGATTGTACCACCACCATCTGCGTCTTCCAGGCCTCAACACAGTCCCCAGAGCCTGCAGCCCACACTGCCCTGCAAAACAAAATAGATTTAAAAAATTTATCGGAATAAGAGTGATAACCCTATATGGAAATGATATAGATATTATTTAAAATAATTACTGTCAATAAATATGGCTTATGGCTCAGCAATCTAGAAGTTATGGAAATTAACAAAGAGCTGTATGCACTTCATGTTCAATATGAAATTGCTCCCAATTAATCCTTGTATAATGTTTATGTAAGTATACACTTAATGAATGCAATCATATATAAAATTAATTACTTTATATACTGTATTGTATGAATATCTGATAAATAAATTTAATCGATCAACAAGAATATGCATACCAGATTTTAATTAAAAAAAAATTAGGCAACTGCAAGTATATATCATAAGCAACTGTGGAGCAAGAATCTTTTTAATTCAAACCTTAAGTGGGCTGCGATGACCTCAGCCAGTAATGGATCTATACAGCGCTCTACATCTCGCTCAGGTTTCTCCAGCATCAAGCGTAGGCTCATAACATGTGGGTCACGGAAGGAAATGAGATCCTGGTAAGTAAATATAGCATCCAATATTTCTATAAAAAAATTGAACAGTGATACATAAAGTAATGTAATGTGGTGATTATAGCAGTTTGTACCTGTTTTTTGGGTTTGTATTTCGTAAAAAAAAAAAAAGAATCTTAAATAATGCAGAATTTTTTCTGAAACTTAGTAAACATTATAAAATCCATGGGGAAACTCAAAACCCATAAGGGTCATATAGTATCTGAAAAACGAGAGGTTTTCAGATGTCATCGGAGAAAGGGGAGGAGAGTTCCAATTCCTTGGATCAAAAGCAATTCATGGACATCAAAAATCCCCTTCCCATCCCTCCGAAGGATAATAACAAACAGGCTCATAGTGACCCCCAACACAATACTATACATGCACTCAAGTAACTATATACAGGAAATGGAACAAGTGCTGGGCAATTCAAGAATACGTACCCCAAGAACATCTCCATTTTGATGATAGAAAGCTGTCTGGACCTGTTGATACAAGATGTATTGTTAACTTCAGTTTCAATAAACATTAACAAATACATAAAATTACTTAGAATGAGCAATATCTATCGTATTTAAAAATCAATTTTCCTACATGTTAAGTCTCCTTAGTGTGCAGCTATAAGTTTAATACATTTAAAGTTAAATACAGTTACATAAACTCTCATACATAGCAGCATATGTGGATTACCCTGGATAATCCCCCCCCCAAAAAAAAGGCCAGAAAGTTACTTATTTCCACTGGGGCCTTTGTAGTATGTTATTATTCAATCCTACAAGAATCATAAAGCGCCTCGGAAATGGGAGAATCAGTTCTGACTCAAGAAAGCGCAGGAGAGCTCAATTCCACTGGACCAAGAGCCTTCACCAGCGTCTGGGATTATTATTATTATTATAATCAAGGGGGAAGCGCTAAACCCGGAGGATTATACAGCGCCTGGGGGGGGGGGATGTGGAAGGCATTCAGGCTTAATTCGGGGAACTGGAGCACAGATCCAATTCCCTAAATCAAGAGCCCCTCACCAACATCAAGGAACCTTCCTTGAGGGGACCAGCGTCTGGGAGTAATCTGAAAAAGACCATTTGAATACCGACACCAGCGAAGGTTGACACTGTAGGCAGTCATTTATGCTTTAACTTTTTTTGAAAAGTTATTTATGGCCTTACCCTTTGGAGGTAGTCATTTACGGACATTGCTGCCATGGTGACGAGGTTCTGCACTGCTGCTCTCCTTATAAAGATTATTATTATAATATATTTCCTTCACAAAGGCCATTTGTTTACTGCATTCACAAATGGCGAGGATTAGTTGCATTAAAATGTTAACTATTAGGTTAAAAGACTTTTTCACATATGAACTTTTATTTACCACATAGTTTCTAATGAATAAAAATTGAAATATATATATTCACCCCAAAAATCTAATGTTTTCTTTTAACAACAAACGTTTATTTGCTTGTCTTATAACCCAGAATATATTTTTGATTTTTATATAGATGAAGTTTCAGGCCCTTATAATTATGTAACAAACTAATAAAACTAGTGCAGCAAAATTATATTTACTTTCTAAACACATATAGGAATAATAATTCTAACAAGCAATTTTAGTCTGGTGGCCGGGCAGATAGTCTTTTAAATAATAAATCTCCATTATAGAATAATAATAAGATTAATACTATAACCTTTATATTATAATAATAAGGTAAAAGGACCCCAATGGAAATACCTGGACTAAATAAGTCACTCTGTCTGATTTTTTGGGGTTATCCTCGGTTCTCTACATTTATGCTGCTATGTATGATAATCTATGTAACTGTATTTGTATATATCTCATAAACTTACTAGTGGTTAAAGTTCTCGCTTCACACAGCGAGGGCCTGGGCTCGATTCCCAGCCAGAGTAGAAACACTGGGTGTGTTTCTTTCCACCTGTTGTGTATGTTCCCCATCAGTAAAATGGGTACCTGGGTGTTAGTCGACTGGTGTGGGTCGCATCCTGGGACACTTCAATTCAATTCAAAGTTTATTCTCTATAAGGATTACAATGCTTAGTTTACAGAAATTTGGTTATTGTGTGGTTTACATGTAGTAAAATAGTGATTACAGAGTGTACCACTAGAACGCTTAGCATGGCTAGGCATTTCGAGCAGACTTAGTTTTATTCTTAATTGTAAAATATTACAAATTATGAGGTAAGTTGGTATTATGGCTAAGTGACTAAATACTAGTTTGTGAGTTTAGCAATGTAAATGCTTTTGTTTTGGCACAGTACATAATTTCAGTATTGGAGTATCACAGGATTCATTATTTTAAGATTGAGATTAATATTTCTGTTTATGGTCAAATGAGTGAGTGAGTGTAAGTGTGAACCACCAGGTGGTATTCGTGTAGTTAGTAGACAGGGTGTATCAGGGAGATAAGATGTTTTCTAATGGTAGTTTTGAAGGTGATGAATGTGTCTGCAGTTCTAGAGTTCTCAGGTAGGGTATTCCAGATTTTAGGGCACTTGACATACATTGAATTTTTGTAAAGGTTTAGTCGGACACGGGGAATGTCGTAGAGATGTTTGTGTCTGGTGTTATGCCTGTGGGTTCTGTCACAACTATCAAGAAAGCGTTTTAGGTCAAGGTTGATATTAGAGTTTAAGGCCCTGTAGATGTAGATTGCACAGTAGTAAGTGTGGATGTACTGAACAGGGAGTAAGTTTAGGTCTATGAAGAGTGGGGGGGGGGTGTTGCCAGGGATGGGATTTAGTGATTATTCTTACTGCAGCTTTTTGTTGGGTTATTATTGGCTTTAAGTGTGTTGCTGCAGTTGATCCCCAAACACAAATAGCATAGGTGAGGTATGGATAAATAAGTGAGTGGTATAGTGTGAGAATGGCATTTTGCGGCACGTAGTATCGTATCTTGGAGAGGATCCCAACCGTTTTGGATACTTTTTTGGTTATATGCTGGATATGGGTGCTGAAATTCAGGTTGTTGTCAAGGTATAGGCCTAGGAATTTGCCCCCATTATTTCTGGTAATTAGAGTGTTGTCAATCTTAATGTTAATTTGTACATCTCCTGCTCTGCTACCAAACATAATATAGTAGGTTTTGTCAGTGTTAAGCGTAAGTTTATTGGCTGTCATCCAAATCGATATT
This sequence comes from Cherax quadricarinatus, assembly GCF_038502225.1. Classification (NCBI taxonomy): domain Eukaryota; kingdom Metazoa; phylum Arthropoda; class Malacostraca; order Decapoda; family Parastacidae; genus Cherax; species Cherax quadricarinatus. The sequence continues at coordinate 23,192,144 of NC_091339.1, forward strand.
TTGATCAGCTCCTCATTCACAGTGGTGTTGAGGGTGGCAAGATTAGGGTGAGAGATGACATAAGTCGTGTCGTCAGCAAAGAGAATGGGTTTCAGGTGTTGGGATACGAAATGCTCAGCATAACAAGGGGCTTTCTATATAGTAGTATGTCATTGATGTCAGCTAGGACTGTATGCTTTGTACATGTACTTGTAGTAAATAAAGATATTATTATTATTATTATTATTATTATTATTATTATTATTATTATTATTATTATTATTATTATTATTATTATTATTGTCTACTGTGGATCACAGCATCATTTGCCTAATCAGAGGACTTGGAAAGCCTGTTCTTGTTGACTCAGATGGATGTAAGATAAGAGATAAGATTTCGTTCGGATTTTTAACCCCGGAGGGTTAGCCACCCAGGATAACCCAAGAAAGTCAGTGCGTCATCGAGGACTGTCTAACTTATTTCCATTGGGGTCCTTAATCTTGTCCCCCAGGATGCGACCCACACCAGTCGACTAACACCCAGGTACCTATTTGCTGCTAGGTGAACAGGACAATAGGTGTAAGGAAACGTGTCGGAATTTCCACCCGCCGGGAATCGAACCCGGGCCCTCCGTGTGTGAAGCGGGAGCTTTAGCCACCAGACCTGGTAAATAGTTTAGAAAACCGACAAATTGAAGAATAAGACACTTATGCAACATATGGGAATCTTTACTGAGGAAACGTTTCTCCACACACTGGCTTTATCTATTAATGTAATCACGACAACATACAAAACCTGTTTTCATCTAGTCCTGTCCCTGCTCTTTCTCCAACCTTCCTTTAACTCCCATATATAATTAGTAGCATATATTGTACCATTATATTTGTATAGTAATTTAAATAACAAATAAATCTAACAATTATACCTTCAGTGGTCAGTCGTCAGTACTCAGTGGTCAGTCGTCACGTGAGGTCACAGACCCTGAGCTGCCTTGGGGATTAGTGTGGACGGTTACAAAGCATGGCTTGCTTCTGCAGTGTTTTAAAAATTGAGGTTGGAGAGTTGAAGGAGGAGGTCTTGCTTCTCCAGGAGGAGATTAGGAGGCTGAAGGTCCACCTCAATGGGTCTGGGAGAGAGTGTGAGGTGGCTGGAGTTGTGGGGAATGAGGCTTCTAGCAGCGAGGTGCAGTCTGTCTCTCGCTGTGAGGAGGCTGTAGTTGGGGAGGCAGCAACGGCTACCAGCAGTGAGGTGCAGCCCAGCACCTGCTACAAGTGGCGAGTAGTTCACAGTAATGGAAGGCGCATCAGAGTAAGGAAAGTTAAGAGTGAAGATCTGAAGGTAGGAAATCGCTTCTCTGTTCTTCAGGATGAATGTACTTCAGTGGCCAGTGAAGGTAAGGGTACTACTGCCCCTGCTAATGGAGGTAAGCGCATTCTTGTGGTTGGTGACTCTCAGGTAAGATACATTGACCGTGCTTTTTGTAATAGGAATAAGAAGATGAGAGATAGAGTGTGCTTCCCTGGAGCTGGTGTTGGGGACATTGTCAACAGGCTGGATAATATCATGTCAGGTAATGGGAGCAAGCCCATTATCTGTCTCAGTGCTGGTGGAAATGATATTGGGAAGGGTAGGAGAGAAGAGCTGCTAGATAAGTACAGGTCAGCTATAGATTTCATTAAGTCTAAGGGAGGGATCCCAATCATATGTAGCATCTTGCCTAGAAGGGGAGTAGGAAATGAATGGTTGTCTAGGGCAATTGGTGTAAATTGCTGGCTAGACAGATACTGCAAGGAACTTGCAATCCCATTCATTGACAACTGGAACAACTTTTATGGCAAACATGATATGTATGCAAGGGATGGGGTACATCTCTCTGGGGCTGGGGTGGTAGCACTTGCAGACTCGATTGAGAAGGCCATTGGTGAAATGCCTATGATTTTAAACTGATGGAAGATAGAGGTATGGGTGTGTGTGGGAAACAAGCAGGTTGCAACACTTGGGTTGGAAACAGTAAATGTATAAAAGGCATTCAGCATGAAGTTATAAATAAAGACAATAGATCAGGTCAGCAAACAAAGGGGGACAGCAGAGGGCAGCAAGGGACTAGCTCCCTTAAGGTTTACTATACTAATAGCAGGAGTGTAAGAAATAAGATAGATGAGCTAAGATTAATTGCAAGTGCAGGAGACATAGATATTATTGCTATAACAGAGACCTGGCTCAATCTGAAAGATAGAGAGATGCCCTCTGAATGTCACATACAAGGCTATAAATTATTCCACACTGACAGGGTCAACAGGAAAGGTGGTGGAGTAGCGATGTATGTCAGAGACAATTTAAATTGTTGTGTTAGACAAGATATTAAATTAGAAGCGTCAGCCACTGAATCTGTTTGGTTACAGCTTCTCGAGGGCCGAGAAAAACTAATTTTGGGTGTGATTTACAGGGCCCCAAATCTTGATAGGGAGTGCAGTAAACTTCTATGGGACGAAATTCGTAAGGCATCTACATACGAAAATGTTGTGCTAATGGGAGATTTCAACTATAGACAGATTGACTGGAGCAATTTGACAGGAAATTTAGAGTCAGGTGACTTTCTTGATACGATCCAGGATTGTTTTTTAAAACAGTTTGTGACAGAGCCAACTAGGGGAAATAACCTCCTTGACTTGGTTCTTGCCAGTAGGGAAACACTAATTAATAATCTTGAGGTTAATGATGAGCTTGGGGAAAGTGATCACAAATCACTCAGTTTTAATATATCATGGAATTCCCCTAATAATGGCAATCAAGTCTCCGTCCCTGACTTTCGCTTGGCTGATTTCATAGGACTGAAAAATTACTTAGGTGGGCTGAACTGGAATGACCTGACTAAGGGTCAGGTAGGTGGTGATGGTTGCCGATATGATGCTTTCCAGGGCATAGTTCTAGCTGCTCAGTCAAATTATGTTCCAAATAGGGAAATCAGATCAAACAAAAATGATCCTAAATGGATGAACAATAGATTAAAATATCTGATTGGTCAAAAGAGAGGCATATATAGGCAAATCAAAAGAGGAGAGGGGCAATTGAGAAATCGATATATTCAGTTAAAGAGAGAAATAAAAAAGGGAATTAGAAAAGCAAAAAGAGATTATGAGGTTAAAGTTGCAAGAGAATCGAAGACTAACCCAAAAGGATTCTTTCAGGTATACAGAAGTAAGATCAGGGACAAGATAGGCCCACTCAAAAGTTCCTCGGGTCAGCTCACTGACAGTGATAAGGAAATGTGTAGAATTTTTAACACATACTTCCTCTCAGTTTTTACACAGGAGGATACCAGCGATATTCCAGTAATGATAAATTATGTAGAACAGGACGATAATAAACTGTGTACTATTAGGGTCACAAGTGACATGGTCCTTAGGCAAATAGATAAATTAAAACCTAACAAATCCCCAGGCCCTGATGAACTGTATGCAAGGGTTCTAAAGGAATGTAAAGAGGAGCTTAGCACACCTTTGGCTAATCTTTTCAACATATCACTACAAACTGGCATGGTGCCAGATAAGTGGAAAATGGCAAATGTGATACCTATTTTCAAAACAGGTGACAGGTCCTTAGCTTCGAACTATAGACCAATAAGCCTAACCTCCATAGTGGGAAAATTTATGGAATCAATAATTGCCGAGGCAGTTCGTAGCCACCTTGAAAAGCATAAATTAATCAACGAATCTCAGCATGGTTTTACAAAGGGGCGTTCCTGCCTTACGAATTTATTAACTTTTTTCACTAAGGTATTTGAGGAGGTAGATCATGGTAATGAATATGATATTGTGTATATGGACTTCAGTAAGGCTTTTGACAGGGTCCCACATCAGAGACTATTGAGGAAAATTAAAGCACATGGAATAGGAGGAGAAATTTTTTCCTGGATAGAGGCATGGTTGACAAATAGGCAGCAGAGAGTTTGCATAAATGGGGAGAAATCAGAGTGGGGAAGTGTCACGAGCGGTGTTCCACAGGGGTCAGTGTTGGGCCCCCTGCTGTTCACAATCTACATAAACGACATAGATGAGGGCATAAAGAGCGACATCGGCAAGTTTGCCGATGACACCAAAATAGGCCGTCGAATTCATTCTGACGAGGACATTCGAGCACTCCAGGAAGATTTGAATAGACTGATGCAGTGGTCGGAGAAGTGGCAGATGCAGTTTAATATAGACAAATGCAAAGTTCTAAATGTTGGACAGGACAATAACCATGCCACATATAAACTAAATAATGTAGATCTTAATATTACGGATTGCGAAAAAGATTTAGGAGTTCTGGTTAGCAGTAATCTGAAACCAAGACAACAGTGCATAAGTGTTCGCAATAAAGCTAATAGAATCCTTGGCTTCATATCAAGAAGCATAAATAATAGGAGTCCTCAGGTTGTTCTTCAACTCTATACATCCTTGGTTAGGCCTCATTTAGATTATGCTGCACAGTTTTGGTCACCTTATTACAGAATGGATATAAATTCTCTGGAAAATGTACAAAGGAGGATGACAAAGTTGATCCCATGTATCAGAAACCTTCCCTATGAGGATAGACTAAGGGCCCTGAATCTGCACTCTCTAGAAAGACGTAGAATTAGGGGGGATATGATTGAGGTGTATAAATGGAAGACAGGAATAAATAAAGGGGATGTAAATAGTGTGCTGAAAATATCTAGCCTAGACAGGACTCGCAGCAATGGTTTTAAGTTGGAAAAATTCAGATTCAGGAAGGATATAGGAAAGTACTGGTTTGGTAATAGAGTTGTGGATGAGTGGAACAAACTCCCAAGTACCGTTATAGAGGCCAGAACGTTGTGTAGCTTTAAAAATAGGTTGGATAAATACATGAGTGGATGTGGGTGGGTGTGAGTTAGACCTGATAGCTTGTGCTACCAGGTCGGTTGCCGTGTTCCTCCCTTAAGTCAATGTGACCTGACCTGACTAGGTTGGGTGCATTGGCTTAAGCCGGTAGGAGACTTGGACCTGCCTCGCATGGGCCAGTAGGCCTTCTGCAGTGTTCCTTCGTTCTTATGTTCTTATGTTCTTATAACATATAATTCTACTGTCTTCTATTTATGTCCTAGAATCTGTATTGATAAAGTCACTGGATGGCGAAACGTCTACAGTAAAGATATCCAGATGTTGCATATATGTCTTAACTTAAGTTTAGAGAGGTGAAGAGTGGTAGAATCCAAATAGTCAATATTTCACTCTATTATTAATATGATGTAGTACAATTTATAATTCACACACTCTAACTTATACAAAGAAATAAACTTGTTTATTGTTTACTGATGTCAGCTAGACCTGTACATGTACTTGTAGAAATAAAGATATTATTATCATATTTCCTAACAATGAGAAGTAAAGATAGAGAGAGAATAAGCTGTTCATATCCCTTATAAACTCAACTGGAAGAAGAAGGAGGAAGCTGTATCGTAGTTTTCCTGTTTTTTTTTATAGTAAGTCTCCTCTGTTTGGGTTTAAAAATTACTTACATTAAAATGACAGCATGTTGTTTAATGGAGATAAAGGAAATGGTTGGGAGGGGGGGGGGGAAGGTGGTACTTTGATGCCGGTAAGAAGCTCTTGATCCAAGAAAATGGACGTGTCCTTTTTCCTTGGAAATGTATGCAAGTTTATTCAGGTACATGTATATATTAATAAAGTTACATAAATTCGTACATAGTAGCATATGTGTAGGTTACATAGGATAACTCAAGAAATTTTGTGACATTTCCATTGGGGTCCTTGTAATATCTTGTTAAAATCTTAGTTAAAAAGTGCTAAGTAACTCTACTGTGTGAAGAACAGTTATTATACTTAAGGGGAGGCACTAAACCCATAAGGGTCATATAATGCCTGGGAGGCATTTAGGCTTGATCCAAGGAAGGGGAGGGCAACTCCAGTTCCTTGCATTAAAACCGGATTGCCTTTAATAATAATAATAATAATAATAATAGTGTAATAATAATAATAGTTATTATTATTCCTTTATGCCATACAAATAATATAGTTTAAATGAATTGATACAATGGTAGGCACAAAAGATTCTCTAATTATGCAGCACATTTCGGGCAACTAATCCTAAGGTATATACATGTATGTTACTCAAGAACTAGGCATAGACTATTAAGTAGGATTTCTTATGTAGTTAACTACCATCATAAGTACAGTAAGACAGGTAGCTAACGGCAAATGGCCAGTTACAAAAGAATTGCATATTATTTCAAACTGGTTCAATGATCTTCAGTTTTCTGAAGTGATTGAATAGAGATGGCGAAGATACAGCAGTTTACTTTAAAATAAAAGCAAAATGGGGCAAGATAAGATAAGATAACATAGGGTAAGCTATTCATTAATCACTGTATGTCTAGGACCCCAGTGGAAATAGGTCAGTGTCTGACTTCTTTGGGTTATCCTAGGTAATTTACACTATGTATGATAATCGTACTTGTGTGTAACTGTACCTAGATAAACTTATTTACTTATAGGTTTATCGCTTTTCCATAAGAGGATATGAGGTTTGACTTGCCATGGACACTGTTTGTCGTTGATATTGTGTGCTTTATACCGACTTATTTTTTTGGCCCTTACAGGAGATTCCTTGTTGTCAGATCAGGACTCTTGATTCAAGGAACTGGAGTTATTCTGCTCTTTATCAGACCAGATTATCTTCCATTCCTCAGACATAGTATGACTGCTGTAGGATGATTTAAACACTTGTGTATCAGATTTAAGAATTTTCAAGCTGGCATTAGTGAAGTGTAGTTGTCTAGCTGTGTACTAAATGATCCATTGGTTTTGGCACTCATTGTGAATGCTGTATAATAATAATTATAATAATAATAATAATAATAATAATAATCAGCTGTATGTCTCCATTCTGGTTTCACATGCAGTAAGGGATTTAATTAGATGAAAGGTACATATATAATAACCAACAAGAACCCCAAGTCAATTTGTATGACTTTTTTGGGTTATCTTAGGTAATTTACACTATGTATGATTAATATTGTACTTAGGTCTACCTGTGCCTAAATAAGCTTACTTACTATTGAAACATGACAACACCTGGGTATCTTTATTGAGATGTTTCATTCACCAGGGCCTTCATTACCTTTGTTACCTACAAGGAAATAAGAGGATGTCCCTAAAACTCAATTGCTAAATCATGGTCAATCTTGTGGGCTTGACCTACTTCAACTAGTGAGCCCCTCCCATATGTGATTACATCTGCTGCTGCTGCTGCATCACTCCACTACTTCTGGCTCTGCTGTGAAGATCTCCATTTTCATATCTCTATTAATAAAACCTTTGGTGGATGAAATGAGGCATCCCATTACTCGATTTCTAGTGCATTCAGCTCACATGTTGAGGTCTGTGGCTTGATCCTTAGTATGGGTGAAAACATTTGGACATATTTCCCTAAGACACCTGCTGACCTTGTTCATCTATCAGTAAAATAGGTAGCTGGGCATTAGTTAACTGGTGTGGGTCGCATCCTGGGTACAGAACTGCCCTGATTTGCCTGAAATGTTCTGTATAATAAGGGGCTTTCTATATAGTAGTACATCATTGATGTCAGCAAGGTCTGTAAACGTTGTATATGCACTTGTAGAAATAAAGATTATTATTATTATTAACCCTTTGACTGTCGCGGCCGTATATATACGTCTTATGAGGTACCGTGTTTGACGTATATATACTCATAAATTCTAGTGGCTTCAAATCAAGCAGGAAAAAGCTGGTAGGCCCAGATGTGAGAGAATGGGTCTGTGTGGTCAGTGTGCACCATATAAAAAAAATCCTGGAGCATGCAGTGCATAATGAGAAAAAAAAAACTCCGACCGTTTTCTTTAATTAAAATGCCGACTTTGTGGTCTATTTTCGTATAGTATTTATGGTTGTATTCTCGTTTTCTTGGTCTCATTTGATAGAATGGAAAACATATTATAGAAATAGAGGTGATTTTGATTGATTTTACTATAAAAAGAACCTGGAAATGGAGCTCAAAGTAGGGGAAATGTTTGATTTTTGCCAATGTTCAAAAGTAAACAAATGAAGTCATTGTCCAATAAATGTCCAACTAGCCATTCTAATATGCAGTCATGAATGGGTTGATGTTATTTATACAATTATTACAGTATTGCAGTAGTCTGCATAATAGTAAGTCTTCTATTTTTTGTTTGAATAAAAATTCAAGATAGAAAGCAAGAGTAATATCAGAGGGGCCTGGAGACATGACTGACGAACAAAGAAAATGTTATTTTAGAGCCAGGAATGTCTGCATTATTCATTCTGGACCTTATTTTGAAATTGTCATATTTTTTAATTTTTGTGAAATTGGCCAAATTGCAAATTTCTGACCACATTATTGGGTAGTTGAAATCGGTAAATGGGCAGTTTCTTGTACTCAATCGATAGAAAAAACGGAGTTCTAAAGAAATAGCTACGAGTTTGGTCGTCTGGAACAATGGAATTAGCCGAAAATAGGGCTCAAAGTGGGCGAAATCGCCGATTTGTAAATATCGCCGAGGTCGCTAACTTCACGAGAGCATAATTCCGTCAGTTTTCCATCAAATTTCGTTTTTTTGGTGTCATTACAATTGGGAAAAGATTCTCTATCATTTCATAAGAATTTTTTTTTTTCTTTTTAAATTTTGCGACACCAGGAGACACCTCAGGATTGGGGGTTGCGACAGTCAAGGGGTTAATGTTTCTAAATAAAGATGCCCAGGTGTTGCACATATATCTTATTCATTAAGGGACTCAAGTTAAATAAATTTAGAGAAAGCACAGGTTTGTCAGTATACTAGCTGTATACCTTATGATAGTAAGGTAAAACTACATAGTATATACTTCTATATATATGTGTGTGGCAATAGTGTGTTTACATATAAGTTACAATTAGCACAGTAACCTGGAGGAGTGGCATGTTAGTCATGCAGAGAATAACCAGAGTATTGTTAAATAATGGAGAAGTTGATTGAACTTTCTGAAAGCTTGAAAGAAGTGGCTTCAACTCTTTGACTGTCGCAAACCCATTTCTGAAACTGTCATCTTATGTTGCAAAATTTTTGGAAACAAAAAAATTACTTTTTCTTATGAAATGATAAAGAATCTTTTCCCGATGGTAATGACACCAAAAGTACGAAATTTGATTGAAAACTTACTGAATTACGCTCCCGCGAAGTTAGCGATCTCGGCAATACATGTATATACCCATTGGGGATTTCGCCGACTTTGAGCCCTATTTTTGGCCAATTCCGTTGTTCCAGTCGACCAAATTCATAGCTATTTCTTTAGAACTCCATTTTTTCTATCAGTTGAGTTCAAGAAACTGCCCATTTACCAATTTCAACTTACCAATAAAGTGTTCAGAAATTGTCAATTTGGCCAATTTCACACACATTAAAAAAGATGCCAGTTTCAAAATAGGGTCCAGAATAAACAATGCAGACATTCTTGGCACTAAAATAACATATCCCCTGTTTATTAGTCAAGTCTCCAGGCCCCTCTTATATTACTCTTGCTTTCTATTTTGATTTTTTATTCACACAAAAAATAGAAGATTTACTGTTATGCAGACTACTGCATTATTGTAAAACTGGTAGAAATAATATCACTGCACTAGTGAAAGAATATTAGACTCCCCAGTTGACGTGTATTGGACGTGTGGTGTGATTTGCTTACCTTGAACATTGGTAAAAATCGAACAGTTCCGCTACTTTGAGCTCAATTTCAAGGTCGTTTTCTTTGTGAAACTAATCAAAATCATCTCTATTTCTGTAACGTGTTTTCCGTTCTATCAAATGAGACCAAGAAAACGAGAATACAACCATAAATACTATATGAAAATACACCTCAAAGTTGGCGTTTTAATCCAAAAAAAAAAAGGTCGGAGTTTTTTTCTCATTATGCCCTGTGTGTTGCAGGATTTTTTTATACAGTGCACACTGACCACACAGACCCATTCTCTCACATGTAGGCCTACCAGCTTTCTCCTGCTGGATTTGAAGCCTCTAGAATTATTGAGTATACATATACACCTACCACCCGACTTACGACCTGCTCGACTTACGACCACTCGACTTACGGCCATGTTTTTTATGCCAAATTTCTGGGAAATAAACAACTATTTGTGTTGTACACTGTTTATCCTAAACCTTACAGTATAAAATACAGTACTAACAACATAAAAGTAAAGTAAAACATGAAATACCAAAATAAAACAATAAAATAAAGTCATTACAAAAATGTTTTGTATATATTCAGTAGTAAAGTTCGACTTACGACCATTTCGACTTACGACCGGTTTCTCGGAACCGAACTCGGTCGTAAGTTGGATGGTAGGTGTATATGTCCGAAACACTGGCTCGTAAGACATATACATATACAGTTGACCCCCGGTTAACGATTTTAATCCGTGCAAGAGGGCTCATCGTTATGCGAAATAATCGTTATGCGAATTAATTTTCCCCATAAGAAATAATGGAAATAAAATTAATCCGTGCAAGACGCCCAAAAGTATGAAAAAAAATTTTTTTTACCACATGAAATGTTAATTTTAATACACACAAACTGAAAAAGGCATGCACAATTACATGACACTTACTTTTATTGAAGATCTGGTGATGATTGATGGGATGGGAGGAGGGGAGAGCATTATCTTCTTACTGTTTAGAAGGGGAATCCCCTTCCATTAGGACTTGAGGTAGCAAGTCCTTTTCTGGGGTTACTTCCCTTCTTCTTTTAATGCCACTAGGACCAGCTTCAGAGTCACTGGACCTCTGTCGCACAACAAATCTGTCCATAGAGCTCTGTACCTCCCGTTTCTTCAAGACTTTCCTAAAATGGGCCATAACATTGTCATTGAAATAGTCACAAGCACGGCTTGCAACAGCTGTGTCAGGGTGATTTTCATCTATAAAGGTTTGCAGTTCAAACCACTCTGCACACATTTCCTTAATCTTTGAAGTAGGCACAATGGATTCCACAACTGGCATAGGCTTCTCAGGGTTAGCCCCAAACCCTTCAAAATCTTTCTTAATTTCCATACTAATTCTCACCCTTTTTACCACAGGGTTGGCACTAGAAGCTTTCTTGGGGCCCATGGTCACTTATTTTCCAGAAACACCACCGAAAACACTGTAATAATACGAAATATTCCGAGTGTATGCTTGGATGTTACCGCGGAGGCTGGCTGGTAAACAATGGGACGGCCGGCACATGTGAGGGCACATTGGACGCGTCTCGGACGAAAATCGGTATGCGGGTTTTTAATCGGTATGCGGGGCAAAAATTTTGCGATAAAAGTAATCGTTATGCGGAAAAATCGCTATGCGATGCCATCGTTATGCGGGGGTCCACTGTACGGCCGAAACAGTCAAAGGGTTAAAGTACTGTGATGGTTTTGTTATGCAAGAAAGACTCTACTATTTAATTTTGTTTTTTCAAATTCCATATATGTGCATTTTATATCTCGCTGATTTTGTACTCGGCAGATGCTGCGGATCGCTACACGGCAGATAGAATGCATAAGTATTGTAGGCGTGCGCTACCGTTATTGTAAGAAGCCAAAATCTTGGTATACTGGACAAATAAAGAAATCAGAAACCTCACCAGTTACTTGGTCATCTGGGGAATTAACACACCCAGCCCCATTAGATTGTCCTATCGGGAATAAAGGAGAATACCCTCAGGATCTACCAGATGGTGGTCGGCAGTATTTCGGATTTCAGTATTATCCAAGGTATTGGTTTAAATCACATATTGTACTCTATTTTCCATTCATTTTTCCCACTGTTTGTTTAGGCTTTAATAACTGAGTAACTAATTACATGTACTGGCTCTGCCATTTTTCTTGGTTTTTATTATTACCAGATAATTTTAATGATTTATAGATTTCACTCACTACTGAAACTAAAAGGCTGTCATGCTATTAAATTTAAAGTACTATAAATTTGAGGCCATTACCTAGTATATGGCTATACAACCTACAGTGCTTCATAATGTAGTTAATTTTGTAAAGTTACATCTTGAAGTCATGTACCCAGACAAAAAATTAATTCCTCTCTATTTTAAATTTGTATATCCTCTTCATCTCTTTATATGTGGTTTGTTGTCTTTCTTTTAACTTGATTAAAACGTTACTTATTATTTATAACATTAATAGAAACTTTTTTTTTCAGGTCATCCTACTGAGGTAGGGTGACCTGAAAAAGAAGAAATACTTTCACCATCACTCACTCAATCACTGTCTTGCTAGAGGCATGCCAGTACAACAGTTTAGATGCTCTTCCAAAAGGCAGATATACCTCCCTACTTTAGAGTGTGAGCACTTCACTTCCCATCTCCAGGACTCCAGTCTGGCTAACTGGTTTCCCTGAATCCCTTCATAAATGTTTCCTTGCTTAAACTCCAACAGCACGTCAAGTCATAAAAATCACTTCCTTCCACTCCTATCAAACACACTCGTACATACTTGCTGAATGTCTAAGCCCCCTCACATACTAAAACCTCCTTTACCCCCTCCCTCCAACCCATCCTAGGGTGACTTCTATCCTACCTTCCCTCCACTACAGATTGATACACCCTCCAAGTTATCCTATTTTCCTCCATCCTCTCAGTGTTCGAAATGCCTCAACAGTCCCTCCTCAACCCTCTAGATAATACTTTTAGTAACCCCACACTGCCTTCTAATCTCCAAGCTATGAATTCTCTGCATAATACTCAGGCACAACATTTCTACTGCCTCCAGGCTCCTCTTTCCTGCAACATTCATAACCCATGCTTCACACCCATATAAGAGTGTTGGGGCACCACTGTACTCTCATATATTTTCCTTTTTGCATTTATGGATAATGTTCTCTGTCTCCAGAGATGGCTCAATGCACCACCCACCTTTTTTCCTTCATCAGTTCTTTGGTTCACCTTGTCTTTCGTAGACCAGTCTGCTGATAAGTCCACTTCCAAATATCTGAACACATTCACTTCCTCCATACTTCCTCCAATCTGATATCCAGTCTTTCATTACCTAAATTTTTTGTTACCCTCATCATCTTGCTGTTTACCATATTCACTTTTAAATTCCTTCTTTTACATACATATTATTGAATTCATTAGAATTTTGAGTTGTAAAAGATAAGTGAACTTATGTTTCTGTATTGACAAATAAGTAATCACACACAAACAAAAAACATGAAGTAAACTCATCATTAACTTGCTTTTAGGTTCCCGGATGAGGTGGATCCTCCCTATGATCCTGCACCACTGCACCTCGTTACCAGAGTGAGATGTCTCAAGCATAAGCCATGGTGGGACAAAGAGATCATGAGAAGTCTTGGCCTCGATGCAAAGGTATACAAATATTTAAGAATATTATTGTGAAGTGATCTAACATTTAAAGAGCAAAGCAAAGTGTGTAAATCAAACCATGGCCAGGATAGTGATAGAATGGATTAAGAAAACTATAGGGATACCATGAAACTGACTACTTGTCAAAACATTTGTGCACTTATTTAGAATACTGTTCATGATGTTTTGTACTCACATATGCTTTTAAAATGGGATGCATCTTTACTAGAAAATATGAAGAGATCTTAAAAGATACATAGAATTTGTAAACTAATTAAACTGCTGGGACTGCTTGAAGTTAGTAAATATATTCTCTGTACTGGATACATAAGAAATGTCTCATAATCTATATTGTTCATAGAAAATACTTAAAGGGCCTGATTCCTAATATGCATATTAAAGTAGCCTCTTACCGAAGTGAGACACAAATAGGGAAGTGTAAAACATCTATCAAGAAGCTTGGGTGTCATAAGAACAGTTAAGAGAGCAGTGACTTAGTATCTGAATTCCACAAGTTTTCAACATTTTGCTTTACAATCAAATATAGTACAGTATAAGAAATGTTACTAGAATGACAAGAAAGATGTTTTCAAAACAAAACCAGACAAGTTCCTGCAAGTGGTGCTTGATCAGACTGGCTGTGATACTGTAGCTGTATGGGCTTGAAAGCCAACCTGAAGCCTGACTTCAGGCTGGGCTGTGAGAGAAGCCAAATTCTTGAAACCATTCACCAGTCACAGATTACAGTTTTAAAGTGTAGATGCTTGACAAATTATTAATAAATATTAAAAGATATTGTATTGCTAATAATTTTGTTATGGTAATTTACAACATTTTTTTTTTTTTTCAACAAACCAGCCGTACCCCACCAAGGCAGGGTGGCCCAAAAAGGAAAACGAAAGTTTCTCTTTTTAAATTTAGTAATTTATACAGGAGGGGTTACTAGGCCCTTGCTCCCGGCATTTTAGTCGCCTCTTACAACACGCATGGCTTATGGAGGAAGAATTCTGTTCCACTTCCCCATGGAGATGAGAGGAAATAAACAAGAACTAGAAAGAAAATAGAAGAAAACCCAGAGGGGTGTATAAATATGCTTGTACATGTATGTGTAGTGTGATCTAAGTGTAAGGAGAAGTAGCAAGACATATTTGAAATCTTGCATGTTTATGAGACAGAAAAAAGGACACCAGCAGTCCTACCATCACGTAAAACAGGCTCTCGTTTTACACTCAGGTAGTAGGTCTACCAACCTACTACCTTGGTTACAACATGTTATATTCGAGAAAACTTGCATCATCACTTAGTAGATATCTTTAGTAGCTATCTTTTCACAGTACTTCTGCTGTGTAGTGATAAGTGAATCTTATTAGTGTATTACTCCCTATAGATATAATAATAGTAATCACTTGCCCTACTATAAAAATAAGTTATGTGAGTGGCTCTTCTGACAGTGTGGCATGTATTGTACATTGAAAAGTCTTCCCTTCAATCTTTTATGTACTGGTACAGTACTACCATGTAGTCAAGCAGACAATGTTAGTAAAGATTAGAATTACAGTATTATGCTGAACTACAGTAAATTGGTAACCACTTTCTGGCCGTAAGAGGTGATTAAAATGCTGGGAGCAAGGGGCTAGTAACCCCTTCTGTATACATTACTAAATTTAAAAAGAGAAACTTTCATTTTTCTTTTTAGGTTACCCTGCCTCAATGGGATATGGCTAGTTTGTTGAAAAAAAAAAAATTCTGGTTGCTGATTAGAAAGTTTAATTTAAGAATATAAGAATGGTGGATATGGGGAGTTTGTTGAAAAAAAAAAATTGTGGTTGCTGATTAGAAAGTTTAAGAATATAAGAATGGAGAATTTCAGCAGACCTGCTGACCTATGCTAAGCCAGTCCTCAAATCTAAACCCTCTCACTTAAATATTTATACATTTTTTTTTTTTTTATAACAAGTCGGCCGTTTCCCACCGAGGCAGGGTGACCCAAAAAGAAAGAAAATCTCCAAAAAGAAAATACTTTTATCATCATTCATCACTCGCCTCACTCACACATAATCACGGTTTTTGCAGAGGTGCTCAGAACACAACAGTTTAGAAGCATATACGTATAAAGATACACAACATATCCCTCCAAACTGCTAATATTCCGAATCCCTCCTTTAGAGTGCAGGCGTTGTACTTTCCATTTCCAGGACTCAAGTCCGGCTATATAAAATAACCGGTTTTCCTGAATCCCTTCACTAAATATTACCCTGCTCACACTCCAACAGATTGTCAGGTCCCAAATACCATTTGTCTCCATTCACTCCTATCTAACATGCTCACGCATGCTTGCTGGAAGTCCAAACCCCTCACCCACAACACCACCTTTACCCCCTCCCTCCAACCTTTTCGAGGACGACCCCTACCCCGCCTTCCTTCCCCTACAGATTTATACACTCTCCATGTCATTCTACTTTGATCCATTCTCTCTAAATGACCAAACCACCTCAACAAACCCTCTTCAGCCCTCTGACTAATACTTTTATTAACTTCACACCTTCTAATTTCCACACTCCGAATTTTCTGCATAATATTTACACCACACATTGCTCTTAGACAGGACATCTCCACTGCCTCCTTGCTGCAGCATTTACAACCCAAGCTTCACACCCATATAAGTGTTGGTACTACTATACTTTCATACATTCCCTTCTTTGTTTCCATAGATAACATTTTTTTGCCTCCACATATACTTCAATGCACCACTCACCTTTTTTCCTTCATCAGTTCTATGATTAACCTCATCCCTGAATCCCTTCATTAAATATTACCCTGCTCACACTCCAACAGATCATCAGGTCCCAAATCCCATTCGTCTCCATTCACTCCTATCGAACACGCTCAAGCACGCCTGCTGGAAGTCCAAGCCCCTCGCCCACAAAACCTTCCTTACCCCTTCCTTCCAACCTTTTCGAGGATGACAAGGCACAGTACTCGCCCCCATCTTATTCCTTATCCTCATATCAGACATAAACAGAGATATACACCACAGCACCGTATCATCCTTTGCGGATGATACTAGGATCTGCATGAGGCTGTCATCTGATGAGGATGCGGTTAACCTCCAAGAAGATATAAACAAAGTTTTCCAGTGGGCAACGGTAAACAATATGATGTTCAATGAGGACAAATTCCAACTACTCCATTATGGAAAACTGGAGGAGATAATAACTAGAACAGAGTATACTACTGACTCCGGCCATACAATAGAGCGGAAAAATAATGTAAGGGACCTGGGAGTAGTAATGTCTGAGGATCTCACTTTCAAGGATCACAACAGTGCCACGATCGCACGTGCAAAGAAAATGATAGGATGGATAATGAGAACTTTCAAAATGAGAGATGCCAAGCCCATGATGATCCTTTTCAAATCACTTGTTCTCTCTAGGCTGGAATACTGCTGTACATTAACATCTCCATACAAAGCAGGTGAAATCGCAGATCTAGAGAGTGTACAGAGATCCTTTACTGCACGTATAAGTTCTGTCAAGCACCTTAACTACTGGGAACGCTTGAAAGCACTTGACTTGTACTTGTTGGAACGCAGGAGGGAGAGATATATCATAATCTACACTTGGAAAATCTTGGAAGGAATGGTCCCAAATCTGCACACAGAAATCACTCCCTACGAAAGTAAAAGACTGGGCAGGCGATGCAAAATGCCGCCAATAAAAAGTAGGGGCGCCATTGGTACACTAAGAGAAAACACCATAAGTGTCCGGGGCCCAAAACTGTTCAACAGCCTCCCACCAAGCATTAGGGGAATTGCCAATAAACCCCTGGCTGCCTTCAAGAGAGAGCTGGACAGATACCTAAAGTCAGTGCCGGATCAGCCGGGCTGTGGCTCGTACGTCGGACTGCGTGCGGCCAGCAGTAACAGCCTAGTTGATCAGGCCCTGATCCATCGGGAGGCCTGGTCGTGGACCGGGCCACGGGGGCGTTGATCCCCGGAATAACCTCCAGGTAACCTCCAGGTACCCCGCCTTCCTTCCTCTACAGATTTATATGCTCTCCATGTCTGTTGTATTTTTAGCCTCAGTGGCCCTACTTTGCTGATTGTTCAATTCATCATTAACTCCTGCTGAACCAGTACTTTCCTACAAAATTTTCTAAATCTAAACTTATCCACTTTAAATCCATTATTTCGAGTTCTTTCTTAGTTGGATATCCTCAGTACCTGTCTTCCAATGGTATAGGAACATTAGTGATAAAAATACTGTAGTACGTACATATATGAGGTTTCTTGACTTTACCACTTTTGTGACCATAATTCGTGGAGATGTGTCTGAGGGCAATGTGTGGTGTGAATATAATGCAGAGAATAGAGATTAGAAGGAAGTGGGTTTTTTTTAAAGTATTATCCAGAAGGCAGAGGAGGGGTTGTTGAGATGGTTTAGACATTTAGAGAGGATGGAACAGAATAGAATGACTTGGAGGACATATAAATCTGTAGTGGAAGGAAGGTGGGGTAGGGGTTGCCCTAGAAAAGGTTGGAGGGAGGGGGTAAAGGCAGTTTTGTGTAGGAGGGGGTAAAGGCAGTTTTGTGTAGGAGGGGCTTGGACTTGCAGCAGATGTGCATGAGCATGTTAGATAGGTGCAAGTTTATGGCATAACATGCTGTTGGAGTGTGAAAAAAGTAACACTTGTGAAGGGATTCAGGGAAACCGGTTGCTGGACTTGAGTCCTGGAGGTGGGAAGTACAGTGCCTGCACTCTGAAGGAGGGGTGTTGATATGTTGTATTTTTGTGACTAGTGTAGGCACATCTCTGGCAAGACAGTGATGGAGTGAATGATGATGGAAATTTTTCTTCTTTTTTGGGTCACCCTGCCTCTGTGGAAATAGCCGATGCGTTAATAAAAAAATATAAAAAAACTGCTAATGGCGTAAGTTTAGTGTTCGAAGAACTTACCTTCACTAGTTTTTTTCACAAGGTTCATTATGCATTTGCTGTTTCAAGGATTTAAAATACAGAATATTTTTTAGCAAGTAGTAAAGAGCTGTACGTATTTGGTAAAAAGGGAACATTTTATGATTAATATTCTTTAATGAATTTTATAATTCATAGATATAGGCATCTGATTACAAGCAAGTTAATGGAATTTTACTTATTTTATTTTTATTTTAACAGAGAAGTACAGTTGCAATTGTCAAGAACATTCCTGAAATTAATGCAATGCTGTGGAAAGTGAAATATCTTGTCAAAATCACACCTATAAGAGTACCTGCAGACCTTCCTGATGATGTTGACCCCAGATGCTGTTTCTTAAAGGTAAAGGGTTTATAAGTGCACCTATTGTTTATACAGTAGTCCTCCGTATCCATCGGGGATACATTCCAAGAGCTACTGTGGATACCCAAAACCATGGATAGTAGTGAATCCTGTATAGTAATAGTCATTTTTCATTTACATACATGCCTATGATAAAGCTTAAAATTTATACATTATGTACAGTTAGTCGAGAATTAGCACTTTTTCACTGATTTCACTTTTTCATGGCTTTTCTTAAGCTTTGAAGAATTGTTAACATTACTACTATTGCTTTTTGGGCCTGTTATTAATCAAAATTAAGAGTTATTTTAGAGCATGGTAAATTACGGATAACTGAAACTACTGAAACTGATTCCATGGATACAGGAGTTCTACTGTAATTGGTTTAATTACAAAGTCTAGAAAATGAAATAGTAGTAGTCAGAATGGATGCTAGGAGTTTAAAGGAAAGCAGTGTACAGTATTTATATGGGAGTAGCTGTACAGTGTTGACATGTGGAAGAAAATTACTACTAACGATGGCAGAGGCTTGAAGGATGTTATGCAGAGGAAGATGGAGTTACTGCTGGTAATAAATATTGTCCATTCATATTGTTGACTCACCGCCCAGTGTTCACTGTTTTGGAAAGCACAGGAGCAGTGATAGTGATACCCCAGTGCCACAGAAAATGAAATATGTAACACATGTAATGTATATTGTAGAATTATTTCAGGAGTGAGAGATGAGAGAGAGAATGAGAGAGAGAGAGAGAAAGAGAGAATGAGAGAGAGAGAATGAGAAAGAGAGAATGAGAGAGAGAGAGAGAGAATGAATGAATAAATCTTGCTCAAAGATACATGTATTTTGTATATATGAGAGAGAGAAAAAAAAAGAAAAATAATGGCAACTATGGAATGAGTGATGGCAAATGTATTTTTGTTTTTGGGTAATTATTCTTTGATAGTAGAACACCATTCTTGGATAGCAGATCACCAGTCATGCAGATAAAACAAAATTGACACTTCAGTGTCCAGTGCACTGTACCAAGGCGTGTCACATTGCTATACTATTGTTTTATCAAGTGTTTAAAATGAAAACTTGATTTCCCATCATATTAGATTGTCTTGTATACTATATTTTGCATGAGTTCTTTTGAGTTTGTCTTGGGCATGTAGCCCAATCTTCAGTGTTTGTAGTTTTATTACTGTAATATGTAATGGTCAAACAGTAAATCCTTTATCTCTTTCAGGAGACTGGAGAATTTCTACACTCTAAAGAAGTGCAGGTGGAGGATAAAGATCTTGATGAGAGCCCACAAATTGCTGCCACTAAGTGGAATGGAGAGTTTGTTGAGAAGCACGTACGGAAGAACTGGGAATACCCATGGCAGCTCAAAGTTTGCTAAGTCATATAATAGAATGTTTTATATTGATAGTAAAGATGATGCTTGGAAACAATGTAGACTGTAGTCTTTAATAATATTGTAGTAAGGTAAAGATATAGTATATGTATAAAATATGAAGGGGTTCAGGGAAACCGGCAGGCCGGACTTGAGTCCTGGAGATGGGAAGTACAGTGCCTGCACTCTGAAGGAGGGGTGTTAATGTTGCAGTTTAAAAACTGTAGTGTAAAGCACCCTTCTGGCAAGACAGTGATGGAGTGAATGATGGTGAAAGTTTTTCTTTTTCGGGCCACCCTGCCCTGGTGGGAATCGGCCAGTGTGATAATAATAAATATTTAGTAATTTACCATACAGATATTTAATAAGCATTTTGATAAATTATTACTGTATGTGTACATTATGTAACATTTTCATAATACCATGATTTTTGTAATACGTACTTTAACATTGGCCACATCCCCCGTCAAGGTAAGGCGACCCAAAAAAGAAAACACATTCAAGAACTTGGCCCTCTAGACAACATCCCCTTACTTCAGAGGGGGATATGGTTTCCATGAATTCCTTTATAAAGGTTATCTTGCTCACAGTTCAACAGCAAGTCAAACCCTAAAAACCACTTACCTCCACTCACTTTGATCTAATACACTTACACATGCCTGCTGGATGCCCAAACTTCTACCACTTAAGTTTCCTTCACCCACTCCCTCTTTCCTTTCTGGGGCAATGCCTATGGCTCATTCCCTCCATCCTAGATTTATACACCCTCTTTGATATCCAGTTCTGCTCCATCTTTTCTAAATGGCTGGACCACCTAAACAACTCCTCCTCCTTTGAATTTTACCTTTTGTAATGCCACACCATCCTTAAATTTTCTGTATTGTGTTCACACTACACATTTCTCTCAAACATTACATTCACTACCTCCTGTCTATTCCTCGCTACAGTGTTTAACCCTTTCAGGGTTGAGAGGCCCTCTCCTAAACTTGTTCTCAGGGTCAAAAATTTTTCGAAAAAATAAAAATTATTTTTCTTATGAAATGATAGAGAATCTTTTCCTGATCATAATGACACCAAAAGTTTGAAATTTGATGGAAAACTTACGGAATTATGCTGTTGCGAAATTAGCGGTCTCGACGATGTTTACGCATCGGCGATTTCGCCCACTTTGAGCCCTATTTTCGGCTAATTCCAATGTACCAGTTGACAAAAGTCATAACTATTTCACTGGAACTCCATTTTTTCTATCGAATGAGTACAAGAAACCACACTTTTACTGATTTCAACTATCCAATAAAGTGGTCAGAAATTGGCAATTTTGTCATTTTCACACAAATTTCAAAACATGCCAATTTCCAAATAGGGTCCAGAATAAACAAGACAGACATTCCTGGCACTAAAATAACATTTTCTCTGTTCATTAGTCACATCCCCAGGCTCCTCTTACATAGCTTTTGCTTTCCACTTTGAATTTTTATTCTCACAAAAAATAGAAGATTTACTGTTATGCAGACTACTGCATTAGTGTAAAACAGTATAAATAACATCAGCACACTTACAAAAGAATATTAGACTCACCAGTTGACGTGTATTGGACACGTGGCATGATTTGTTTACTTTTGAGCATTGGCAAAAATTGAACATTTCTGCTATTTTGAGCTCAATTTCAAGGTACTTTTCATTCTGAAACCAATCAAAATCATCTCAATTTCTGTAATATGTCTTCCACTCTATAAAATGAGACCAGGAAAACTAGAATACAGCCATAAATACCATACGAAAATACACTGCAAATTCGCTGTTTTAAACCAAAAACACGGTTGGAGTTTTTTTTTCTCATGCACTATGTGCTGCAGGATTTTTTTATACTGTGCACACTGACTACATAGACCCATTCTTTCATATGTAGGCCTACCAGCTTTCTTTCGCTAGATTTGAAGGCCCTAGAATTTACGCGTACTAGTACAGCACCAACCCTGGCGTGCAAGCCGTACTAGTACAACACTGACCCTGAAAGGGTTAAAAACCATGCCTCACACCTATATAAGCATTGTTATATCCATTCTCTAGTATAATATCTTTTTTTTTGCCTCTGTAGATAAGCATCTTTCTTTCTTTCCACAAATGCCTCGAACATACCACCTACCTATTTTCCCTTGTCTTTTTCTGGTTTACCTTATCATTTGAAGATCTATTGGCTGACAGATCCAATCCTAAATATCTCAGTATATTCATTTCCTCCTTTTTCACTTTCTGAACACTGTTTCCAAACCTCTATTTTTCTCTTTATATACATACTCTACCTTCCATATACATATCATTTTTATACTGTAAAAACCTCTCTTAAGCTCACTTTTCTTAACTTTGTCATTCTACCAATCATTCTTTTTCCCACCCACACTCCTGTATCCACAGTTGTCTGTTGCACACTTGAGCACTATATCTTATGTCTGCCTCATAACACTTCGACCTCCTTATCACCTATACTCTCTCTAGCCTACCTGTCTCGGTAATTGCATGTATCACTCACTAACTGCCCCTTTCTTTACTTAAATTTTTACTTCTCTTACACCCTTAGACATCATTTTTCTTGTACTCCACCTGCCTCTTCCTCTTACTGTAACTACCAGCATAATGATCTGAGATTTCACTCACTCCTCTAGAAACACGTACATCCAAGAGTCTACCTACCAACCTTTTACTCACTAATAAATAGTTAGACAAATTGCTGTCATACACATCATCATACCTTTTATATACTTATCCTCTTGTTTCATTTCATATCTTCTCTGTTTATTTATCCTCTTTTTTTCTTAAAATAAATTTTACCTATTTCTAAACCTTTTTCAACACACAATTTGGTACATATATTAAACTTTGTGTATTTATCTTTATTTAGAGATAGTTTGTGGATATAAAAAGAAGAATTTCATTGGCAATTTATTCATGTTGCATGAAGTGTCAAGATGATGTCAGGTTTACACTTCATGTTAAGGAACTACAGTTGCAGGAAGTAAACCTTCACAGAAGGCTTGCACATCTTGCATAAGTCAATAATGAATAAATATTCTGTGTGATAACATAATATCAAGCATTAAAGATTCACAAATGTAAGTTACATCTTAAATAAGGCTTATTTTATAAATTAAAGAAAATTAAGGCTCAGTCTATTTTTAAATATAAAAAAATTGTGA
Source organism: Cherax quadricarinatus (assembly GCF_038502225.1). Lineage (NCBI taxonomy): Eukaryota > Metazoa > Arthropoda > Malacostraca > Decapoda > Parastacidae > Cherax > Cherax quadricarinatus. Next base: position 23,215,393 of record NC_091339.1, read on the forward strand.
AAGTACACATATGTTTATTTTCTAGAGGATGTTTTGAATACTTAAATCATGTGCATTTTTGGATTCTCATTACACAACTGTATCCCTGTTTTTCTATGTATAAGCTAATTGATTGTTAGTCTTTGTATGAGCTATGTAACAATACAATACTGTCAAGTTATTGGTTCAGGATTATGCAAGTTCATAAAATATTTTTTATTGGTTGTATTCTTATTAGTAACCATTAAGTTGCAGTTTATAGTGAGATAATGCCTAAGTACTTGTGCTTTCTTTATACTGTACTTAGGAATCAAGCCTTGTTATTTTCTTTTTCTTAATGAAACCTTATTTTGTGTTTGAAACATGACTTTCTTTAACCATCCTAAGACAAGTAATTTTCTTAATGAAGCACACTGCATTTTGATCTTGTCTCAGCAAACAGGCACTTGTGCACACATGTACACACATACAATCCCTAATTAAAACAGGAGTAATCGTGATTAATCTGTGCAGAGAAACTGCCTTGATGCAAGACCTGATATCACGGAACTAACTTTTCTTGCGAATACAACATAATTGTGGTCTTCAAAATTGTCTACCCATTTTTTTAAATTATTTTGTAAATTTACACTAATATGCACAAGTGATTTCAGTACAATATTACTATTTCTCTTCAAAATTTGGGCATCAGTTTTATTTGGGTGATCAAACCAGTCTTAAGATATTTGCATAAATAAATATTTTGCTTTACTGGAGAAGCTATAATGGTCTCTGCATCACACATTGATTAATTAGCCAAACTATGAGCTGACAATATGTCAGGTCTGAACACTAAAATAGTAGGTACTGTATCTGATAGTGTTTAAACATTAAAAAAAAAAATCACATTTACTTTTCACTTGAGCATTAGGTCATCCACATCAACAGAATTTTCTCCTGAAAGAATGACCACGACAGGGAGATAATAGTAGTTTTCAAGGAGTTAGTGTTGGTAGCATATCATGGAAGATAGTAGACTAATCTTTATGGAGTGCAATGGCAGTTATTTTCCTGAGCATGATGTGCCACAGCATAACACCAAAACATCATAATTAAAAGGTTAAATAAGCATAGTTTTCTGAAATGTGGAATGTTGAATAAAAATTGCACTCCAAACATCCAGAGGGAATTGCAGAAAATATAATATGGTACAGAATAAGACAGTATGATATTCAGTTTGATGTCAGAGTTCCTTAGCATTTCAGAAAAGCTGCCAACTCAATAAAAAATTCTGAATCTTCACTAGGCAGGATAGCCCAGTGTTGAGGGTTTTAAGTCAATTAAAGAAGCATGCATAAGTTATTGCATGGCAAACAATTTCCCAACTTGTTCAATAAAACTGGCACATTGGAATCTCTACAACCACTCTAAACTTTCCATTAAACACTATACACCAGTGTTGAGAGTTTAAAGTTAGTCAGAAGAAGCATCCTTAGGCATTGCATAGAATAATAAATAGGTAAATAAAATAAGTAAATTGGCACAAAGCCCAATAACATTGTAACCTTTGAGCATAATACATTAACACAAAGTTTGAAGCTAATAAAAAAAAGGCATTCTCCAGTTATTGCACAGAAGCCAATATTCCCTATTTTCTGTTATAAAATAGCAAATTTGTATCTACATAGCCGAAGGCTGTACTGAGCCTTTCTTTTGATTAAATGCTTCAGTGTTGTAAGATCCAAAGATACATTTTTGAGTTTTACACTGAAAAAATATCACATTTTTTAAATAAAACTGGCACCTACTCTCCGAACCTTCAAGTAGGAAACACCTGCATTGAAAGCTTGAAGCCCCTCAAAAGAGGTATTTTTAAGTTATCACACAGAAACCATTACACCATTTTCATTTATATAATTAGCAAATTATTAGGTAGTAGGCTGGTAGACAGCAACCATCCAGGGGGGTACTACCGTCCTGCCAAGTGAGTGTGAAACGAAAGCCTGTAATTGTTTTACATGATGGTAGGATTGCTGGTGTCTTTTGTCTGTCTCGTAAATATGCAAGATTACAGGTACGTCTTGCTACTTCTACTTATACTTAGGTCACACTACACACACATGTACAAGCATATATATATACACACCCCTCTGGGTTTTCTGCTATTTTCTTTCTAGTTCTTGTTCTTGTTTATTTCCTCTTATCTCCATGGGGAAGTGGAACAGAATTCTTCCTCCGTAAGCCATGTGTGTTGTAAGAGGCAACTAAAATGCCAGGGGCAAGGGGCTAGTAACCCCTTCTCCTGTATATATTACTAAATGTAAAAGGAGAAACTTTCATTTTTCCTTTTGGGCCACCCTGCCTCGGTGGGATACGGCCATTGTGTTGAAAGAAGAAAGAAGAAGAATTAGCAAATTGGTACCTACACTGCCCAATAACAATTCAAGCCTTCCTTTAAGATACACCAGCATTATAAATGTTGAATACAGTCAGAATAGATGTGTTGGTAAAAAAAAAAATTCCTGATTTGCTATACATATTCTGTTCTCTTTTGGGAGTTACCTAATACAATGAAACCTCTATATCTGTTTCCATACTTTACACAATGGCATTTAAACCCATGTTGTTGATACTACACAAAGCACTTGGGATTTTATGAAAATGGTGGACCATTGGTAAAGAGCTACCCAACTTTTGTGGAGGGTGGAATCACTTTGGAAGACTGCCTGGTATTTAAGTGTAATAATGATTGTTTTAGTTATTTACTATTACAGTGAAGTTTAATTGTACAGGTTTACCTGGCATTTTTACATTATCATTCTTCTTTCACTGAGGCAGGGTGGCCCAAAAGAAAAAAGAAAGTTTCTTTATTTAAATTTACTAATACATACAGAAGAAGGGGTTACTAGCCCCTTGCTTACGGCATTTTAGTTGCCTCTTACGACATGCATAGCTTATGGAGGAAGATTATCATTCTCTTTTTGTTTAAATCAGATGTTGCCCAGGCATTCCTCTTGTTCAGTTATACCTTACCAGTGACCCCTTGATTTGGAGACGAAAGAAAAATCCATAATAACAATGAAAGATCTCGTAGGCTGTATGGAAGAACAGTATTATGTTTTTGACATGGCTGGTAAGATATGGTATGAGTTTGATTCCTGGCCACAGTGAGGCTAATTTTTTTTTTTATATTACATGTATATTCCAGCAAGCGTGCGTGAGCGTGTTAGATAGGAGTGAATGGAGACGAATGGTACTTGGGACCTGACGATCTGTTGGAGTGTGAGCAGGGTAATATTTAGTGAAGGGATTCAGGGAAACCGGTTATTTTCATATAGTCAGACTTGAGTCCTGGAAATGGGAAGTACAATGCCTGCACTTTAATTAAAGGAGGGGTTTGGGATATTGGCAGTTTGGAGGGATATGTTGTGTATCTTTATATGTGTATGCTTTTAAACTGTTGTGTTCTGAGCACCTCTGCAAAAACAGTGATAATGTGTGAGTGTGGTGAAAGTGTTGAATGATGATGAAAGTATTTTCTTTTTGGGGATTTTCTTTCTTTTTTGGGTCACCCTGCCTCAGTGGGAGACGGCCGACTTGTTGAAAAAAAAAAAAAATGTATGTACACTGTACTACATTTTTTTTTCTCATTGGCTATTTCCCACCATATCAGGATCACCCAACGAACAAAACACATAAAGTTTTTTGTCCTTTGCTTGAGTGCAGGGTAAGAGATAGCCAATCCATTGGCCATGGCTTTTTGGCTTCAGTACCTTTTATAGTACAACTATTGGGAAAGGATTCTCACCCACAGGGTATAAACGTATGTATATACTTTATAAAAATAATGGTTTTTCTATTTATGCAGCTCACAGATGACAGGTTATAAAAATTACATATACTTAAATTATTAAAAAGTCAATTTACACAATAAATACATCACCAGTTCACATTAAACATGCTAATCACTGCACTGGTTCTGTATTAATAACTTGTATCACAGATTACAATGAACACAGTAGTGAAATAAAAAATTCACTCCACACCCCACTGTATTTAAATAATTAAAACAAATAAGTGAATGTAGCAGTAATATACATTAATTTTTTGTAATCATTCCCAGAGATGAGAATGAACAGAGGAGTGAAAGAAATCTACTATAAGCATCTCTTATACACTGATAAACACCTCTATGTCCCTTATATTTGATTACAAAGTGATGATTAACTCAGTGCCTTTAACATTTTATGCACTGTCTCTGCCCCTTAACATCACACTTATGATCACATTAACTATCTCAGTTTTTAACATCACTTTTTACAGTAATGACTGTTACAGTGTCCCTAACATCACACTTCTTACAATAATGTTTGCTACAGTGTCCCAAAAATCACACTTATAGCAATGTTTGTTACAGTGCTTAACTTCACATTTCTTACAGTAATTTGTTAAAGTACCTCTAACATCTCATTTCAAAATTTTAGAGCAAGGGTTTTTGATACTGTGATGATTGTCTCACTGCCCTAACATTCTTAAATTTTCAGGAATAACCATTTTAATGTCCCTAACATTCAGTTTTAAGGAAAATACAAATTTTTAATACTTTTATTATAGTATAGAATGTCATCTTTATCATAATTTAAAACTGAGGATATGATCTTTAAAAGTAATGTATACAAAATTACCTAACATACTGAGATCCAGAAATCCTTATCCATTGACCCCTCTCTCTGAGCAAGAACATTCATAATTACATGCCATTACCAGCTGCTCTGTTGTCAAGTGTGTCTACTGTTTCTTGTGCAGCCTGATTCTCGTATTCATTTTCAGGTTCATTCTCATATTCATTACCATTAGCATCAGTTTTTTCTACATCATCATTTTCCTCTTCAAGATCATTTCCCTCCTCTTCATTAAGGTCATTCTCATCCTCCTCCTCCTCCTCCTCCTCCTCTTGGTAATAATCATTTTTTTCATCTTCATCTACACTTACTGAATGCTTTACTGAAACAGTTGAAGTTAGTTTCAGATAAGGCTCAAGTTCATATTCAAACATTAAGAAGTCTATGATATATTTATAGTAAAGCTGCTTAACTTCATTTGAAGTCAGCTGGGAAAAATATGTCTTTGCCACATCAGAAGTTTTCTTTGTTTGATCTGTTTTGTGAGACCACTCCATGTGTACTGCACTGGAAAGGCCACGATGGTAGAGGATGAAGTCTGCATCTTTTGAGAGGGTTTCCATTTTAGCAATGATATCATACCTTATATGACAAGGAGTGCACAGAAGGGAGACTGGCCTCCAGTGCTCATCATATTCTTCCACATCAGTGTCGAGAAGATAATGGACAAATTCTCTGAATGTTGGTTCTTTTCTCAGGCTGTAGGTATGGTTTTCATCATCTGAGGTGAATTTACGGTAGGCTTTAACAATTCTTTTCCCATAAATTGCATAGTAATATCCACCCCTGGAAGTAGAGATATACAGTAGAGGAATTAATTTTCTCAGTAATAAAAATTAAATATTGTAACACAAAATGATCAGTATAGTACATTGTAATACATAGTACACAATGTGAAAATATTTGTTAAAGTTTTGCATGTACTGTACCTATATATCAAATGGGCTAAAATCTTAATAATATAACTGATTTTTTAAAATGGACTGCATTACATTTAGCTTTACTGATATAAAAGCATCAATTTGTTCTACTTCAGTTTTCAATGACCCACAGGGGTTAAGCACTTTCCATTAATGTATAATAACTCTCAAAAAATAAAAAGACAATCCGAGTGGTATGCTTCTAATTAGAAATTATCAATTGGTTTGCTTTGCTTGGGAAAAAACAAGTACTCTACTGCATGCTTATATAGATGAAAAGTTGCAATAAACTCAATCCAATATCACTATTACTGAATAAAGGTGTAAAGCCAACAAGTGGTAAATAAGATGCCAAAACACCTACTCCTTGTCAATATCCTGATGTGGGACTGAGCCAGGCTAAAGTTTCAAGAATAAAAAAAAAGATTAAATGCAGGTGTTTGCAATCATACTAAATAACACCATAAAACAAAATTGTGGTATACCAATTTTGGCAACTCCCATAAAAGACATCTCATCTTGGAACAAAGGAAATCTGGTACAGGCTAGCAGGCTTCCTGCAGTGCAAAAACTCGGTATATTCATTAACTGGCCCATGATAAGCAGGTTCTGGTCATATTCTACCCTTCTTCCTCGTATTTATCCAACCTTTATTTTACCCTTCTCTCTCATATTTGCTCAACCTATAAGTTTGCTTATCTAGGGACTTGATGTTGTCAGTCACATTTTTAAAACCCTTTGAGGGCATTCCTTGATGCCAATGAGGGGCTCTTGATCTAAGGAATTGGGCCTGCCCTCGCTTTCCTTGGATTGCACCTGAATGCCTCCCATTCCTCGAGGTGTTGTATGACCTCTAGAGGTATAGTGCTCCCCCATGTAATAATAATATTGGGATTCAGGGAAACTGGTTAGCCAGACTTAAGTCCTGGACATCAGAAGTACAGTGCCTGCACTCTGAAGGAGGGGTGGGGATATTGCGGTTTGGAGGGGCATCTGTAATATCAGCACATTTCTGGTAAGACAGTAATGGAGTGACAGTGCTGTATGACCCTTGTGGGTTTAGCACTTAGCTATGATTGCAATAATAATAAGTGGTGGGGTGAGTGATGGCAAAAGTGTTTCTTCTTTTATCAGGTCATCCTACCTCAGTGGCAGACAGTTGGTGTTAAAAAAAAAATAATAATATTATAAAGCTACACCTGATGCCCTATATAGGTTAAAGTTTTCTTGATCTATGTATAGTACTTATTATTGTCCACTCATAGGTGAGCTATTTTACCAATATACAGCACTGTATGACCCCGGTAGTTTAGCACCTAGTTTTGATTGTAATAATAATAATATACCAATATAGACTTCACAGCATTTAGTGTATATTTACCCTCATATTTTTTTACAAATCTCACTTAGGCAATCTTTGCAATAATACTAATTTTTAAATGAACATAGATATTGCAACAAATGGGTTCAACTCTCAACAGATTTAAAAAAAAGCTTCAAACCTTTAAAATTTTTGGCCAACTTTAGAATTTTTGTACTGTATAGTATTTCCTAAATATTTATGTAATAATTATTCTAAAGACTGATCCAAAAAGTAGTTAATCTCTCTTGTGGCTATACAAATAATAAATAATATTAATACATGTAATATAATATTATTATAATGTGTTAGACTGGAGTGGTGAGAATGTGCATTTTAATGCTTGACATGATGTTGAAGTATGAGCAAGGGAACATTTACAAAGGGATTCAGGGAAAGTGGTAAGCTAGATTCGAGTCCTCAAGGTGGGAAGGGCAGTGCTTGCACTCTTGAAAGAGGCGAGGATTTTGGAAGTGGAGGGTTATCTGAAATGTAATGTTACCACAGTTGTGGCAAGACAAGGAGTGAACGACTGTGAATGTGTTTCCTTCTTTGGATTGCCCTACCACAATAATAATTTTTTTTTTTAACAAGTCGGCCGTCTCCCACCGAGGCAGGGTGACCCAAAAAGAAAGAAAATCCCCAAAAAGAAAATACTTTCATCATCATTCAACACTTTCACCTCACACATAATCACTGTTTTTGCAGAGGTGCTCAGAACACAACAGTTTAGAAGCATATACATACGTATAAAGATACACAACATATCCCTCCAAACTGCTAATATCCCAAAACCCCTCCTTTAGAGTGCGGGCATTGTACTTACCATTTCCAGGACTCAAGTCCGGCTATATAAAAATAATAATAATAATACGTAATAATAATGATGAACTGAAAGTTTTTTTTTTTTTTTTCAACAAGTTGGCCATCTCCCACTGAGGCAGAGTGACCCAAAAAGAAAAATACTCTCATCATCATTCAAGACTTTCACCTCACTCATAAATAATCACATAATGAACTGAAAGTATGGTAACTAATTCCTCTCCAAAAAGGTATCAATATTTTCAGCAAAATTATAACCAAACAGGATAATTTAAAATTTTACTTTGGCCTTTACCTGTCTTTTATATCTCGTTCATAATCTTCCAATTTGTCTCGATATGCTGAGAGAACACGCTCAAATGGATGACGAACCACCTAGAAAAAGGTCACAGGAAATGGTGTTAAAAGTTAATGTAACAGAATAGTAGTGTTGCAGTTATGTAGCTGCAAAATTAGTAGAGGGCATGGCTTGTTTCAAACAAATTAATCCCTCTTGACATTATGAAGTGCTACAGCATTTTTCACTCCAAATATAATTTTTTCCAAAGCAACATTTCTTACTATTTCAGCAGTTTTTAGGGCATTTAGTGCATTTTTGTATTTAACAAAACCTCTTTTTTGTCTAGGTTCAGTACTGAACATGTCTCTTGAGTTTATATACTAAAATTGTTCTTTTATATATGTACATACATACAGTGGAACCCCGAGTTTCGGCCATAATTCATTCCAGAAGGCTGTTCGAGTGCCGTTACTGAACGAATTTGTTCCCATAAGGAATAATGTATATTAGATTAGTCCATTTCAGACCCCCAAAAATACACTTACAAAAGCACTTTCAATAATACACTTACATAATTGTTCAAGTTGGGAGGCAGCTGAAACTCAGGGTACCACTGTATAAGTAAAAAGATTACTACAAAACTTAAATATAGTCACTTCCATCTACACTTCAGAATATTATTAAAGAATAATTAAAATATCACCCTGCCTCGGTGGGAGACGGCCGACTCGTTGAAAAAAAAAAAAAAAAAAATATACTGTAATAAGCTTAAACAAATTTATTTAGATAAATTAGACACATGTGCAACTCTTGGGTATCTTTGTTGAGGAAATGTTTCGCCACACAGTGGCTTCATCAGTCCATACAAAGGAGAATCTTGAAGAACAGGAGGAGAATGAGGTAATCAGTCCCTCAGCCTTTAGTCGATGTGGTCAGTCCATCAATCTTGAATAGAATACGGCATAAGTGTGGAGAAGGAGCTTATAAACCGTAGGCAGGAGAGGTGCAGCAGTCGTAGGTGTTGTCACATTTGTTCAATTTATCAACTTGTCAGTTCTCTGAACCATTGATCTACAATTTTGTCAGACACTGCAACTTCTTGGGATCTTAATACTTGGGAATTCTTTGCTTGCCTAACCCTTGGGCATGACCTACTTCCACATTGAACAAATGTGACAACACCTACGACTGCTGCACCTCTCCTGCCTAAGGTTTATAAGCTCCTTCTCCGCACTTATGCCGTATTCTGTTCAAGATTGATGGACTGACCACATCGACTAAAGGCTGAGGGACTGATACCTCATTCTCCTCCTGTTCTTCAAGATTCTCCTTTGTATGGACTGATGAAGCCACTGTGTGGCGAAACGTTTCCTCAATAAAGATACCCATGAGTTGCACATGTGTCTAATTTATCAACTTGACGGTTCTCTGAACCATTGATCTACAAATTTATTTAGGTTCTGCCAGGTACTAGGGCACCAAACTTTAAAAAGAGACAGTGGCAAGGTTTTAAACTTTTGCTTGATTAATTGTAGGCTCATTTGTGAAGGAAATGGCCACTAAGTTATTAAATCTGAAAAAGTTTTCCTCAAATGATAGAAGGAAGAAACTAATAAAATATAATTAAGACTAGTAACTAACACTAACCATAAATTTCAGTGTAGTTGGCATTATACGCTTTAAAAGAGCAGTGGCCAATAGTGGGTATTTTTCCCTTAGTAAAGCATGCTTTCCAGCCATATCCTTTGAGGCTACATCCTGCACTCCTGCCACCTGAGAGAACATCATATGTTATATAATATAATCAAAACTGTCTTGTCATTCAGACTGTACTATAATTGGTCTGTTCTTTTGATGTTAGTGAGATGCTTTGATCCAAGGAACTGGAGCTACCCTCTAATCAAATCTTTTTACCCCTATGAGTTTAGAGCTTCCCCTTAGTATAATAAGTCTCCCATTATCCAGGCACCACATGGCAACTATGGGTTAGTTTCCCATGAATACGTTAATACTGTACTAAGTATGTTCATGTACTGTACTAGTATACATACATTTTTTATCATGTTTTCTATGAACATGCAAATTTTACTCAATTATTAATTTATTATTTATTGAGTACTGTATATGTCATGCACTAAAAATATTTTATAGGTTAATTACTAATACGTACTGCACATGAATACCGTACAGTAATATAAATAAAATATCCAGCCTGTCTCTAGTTTAATATCTTTATTATGCACCCCATACTCATCCTGGGCCAAAGTTAAAATAAGATTACGGAGGAAGAATTCTGTTCCACTTCCCCATGGAGATTCATAATAAATATGCATACAAAATTGTGGAATATGGTATGTTTAAGATGCAAAACTGCTGCTTGCTATTTCAACAACACTTGACATTTTTGGTGGAAAGTTATAGTTGTGCATATAAGCATGTTTGGGATTCACATGTTGAGGAGGATCTAGTGTACCATAAATTGTGTTGCCCTGTAAAAATTTTTTTTACCAAGGCCAACAAAGTACCTACTGTATAAAACATTCTTATGTTTCCTTCCAAGATCCTCTCCCTTCTGCCTCATAATAAATACATGTACTACACTAGCTGTATTTTTTTGAATGTTTTACATTCTTCAATGATCCAAGGATTTGGAGTAGGTTCGATCACATTCTTGGATCAAAACTGATTGCCTCCCTTTCCTCAGGTGCTGTATGATATCTATGTACTTCTCCTGAATACAATTATAATTAAGGTACAGTAAGACTCCTAACTGCATACAAGTATTGCCTATTAGGATGAATTTTCACAGCTTACTGCCTATCACTTATTCAAAGATTTAATCTGTTTCATAAGTTTTTTTATCACTATATTAGGCTTACTTCAAGTAAGGCATGAAGCCAGCTAGTACTTGCTGCTTTTGGAACCTTACACCAAGTGAGGCTATGCTCTTGATCCACAAACATCTGGTGAAATGTTGACCTGCAAGAGATGTACAGTACACTGTTAATTAAATCTCTAAATTTAGTTGAGACTTATCTCATCTGACATGAGTACAAGCATAAAGTATTTAGAACTGTTTTTATATAAAATGCATTATATTTTTCAACAATGACAACAATGTGTTTTCTTTTCATGTAATATGAGAAACATAATTCATTAAGGCCCTTTTATGGGTAACTTGTGATTTATCACTATTTTGAGGGAAAAATGTAATTCACAGTGCAGTCCTAATTCTTTCTCCAACCTTTAAACATGTGTCCTTTCCCCAAATTATCATCATCTCACCTTTTATTCAGCTGCCAAATTCTCTCAAGCTGGGACTGTGAAAGATCGGTCTTGTCCCTAATTATCTCATCCTTAAGCTTGTCTCCTGTGTGCTTCTGGCCCGACCTGAGGAATTTAGCTTTAGTGGAATATGCGCCCCACGCTGTGCAAACCTCCTTGATCCGAGTCTTCCGCTGTTGAAATGCAACTAGCTGGATTTCTTCGCCCTCACGTAAGATCTGTCAACAGGAAAGAGAATTAGTGCAATGATTACTCTATACTATATGACCAATTTACAGGCAGCAGTTACACCGCAGTACATATTTAGAACTGTATCTTTTACACTCACCGTTGCTAGAGTATATTAGCTGTTGCTCTTGGTTGCATAATAATTTGTGTGAGTGTTTAGTGAAAATTTGTTAAAATAATTTGTGTTGAAGTGTATGCTTCATATATGTATCACATATTAAATTAGGACAATAACAGATAAACACCAAATTAAAAATTAAATCACAGGCTAAGCAGTTCCTTATATTGTTTTTCCTAGAATGCTGGATAAAAAGATACAGCACACCATAATCCATATAGCATATGGAAAATACTGGAGTTAGTCCTAAATCTGCACAATGGAATTACTTCCTACCAATCTTAGACTGGGCCGCAGGGGCAATGACCATCGAACAGTCACAAGCCTACTAACAAGGGGTAACATCACAACCCTACTAACAAGGGGCAACATCACAAGCCTACTAACAAGAGGCTACCCCACAAGCCTACTGATACACTACAGAAACTTACTAACTGAATTATTATTATAATCAAGGGGGAAGCGCTAAACCCAGAGGATTATACAGCGCCTGGGGGGGGGGATGTGGAAGGCATTCAGGCTTAATTCGGGGAACTGGAGCACAGATCCAATTCCCTAAATCAAGAGCCCCTCACCAACATCAAGGAACCTTCCTTGAGGGGTTACTAACTGAAGGTTACATTACAAGCCTACTAACTGACGGCTACATACACAACCCTACTAAATGGAGGCAATATCACAAGCTTACTAAAATATTACACAATCCTACAAACAAGATGCTACATCACAAGCCTACTAACAGAATATACAAACCTACTAGCAGGTTAGACAATTATACTAGCAAGAGGCTAAATAACAATAATAAAATAACAAGCCTACTAACATCCTACACGGTCTACTAATAGGCTACAGCACGATCATTCCAATAGGATGCTATAATCCATTTCTCAGAAGCTATATGACCCTTACAGGTTTAGCGCTTCCCTCTGAATAAAATAAAAACAAAAATTCACTGAGTCATCATATGTTACCCATAGACGTAACACAGCGTATACGGAATATAGGAGGCAACCAGGTTCGTGCCAAGGTACAACGGGTCCAGTTCACTGGACCGAGGGCGTTTTACCGACATCAAGGGACATACCCCCCTCGAGGGGATAATAAAACCTAAATTCCGCTAGAAAGGTTCAGTTTTCCTAGCAAAAAGAAAAAAAGCTTGAATTTATTGCCAGCTTTAGCAAAATTGCCTGGGTAGTGGTCCCTTCACGGAGGGGTGTCTTAATATTGAAGGACTGTTTTAAAGAATTGGAACTACTCTTCCCTTTCTCCCCTGGTGAGGGGCTCTTGATCTAGGGAATTGGATGTGCTTCAGTTCCTTGAGTTGAGGCTGAATACCTTCCATCCCCCTCCCCACAAGCGCTGTATAATCCTATGGGTTTAGCGCTCCCCACGATCATAATTCCCTTCCTCCCCCTCAAGGGAGGTTCCTTGACGCTGGTGAGGGGCTCTTGATCTAGGAAATTGGATCTGTGCTCCGGTTCCCTGAATTGAGCCTGAATGTCTTCCATCCCTCCCCTAGATGCGCTGTATAATCCTACGGGTTTAGCGTTCCTCCATGATTATAACAATCTTCCCTTCCTCGAAACCAACTTCATTATTTGCTATTGTCCAGGCGCTTCCCCATGAATATTATCCTACGAGATGGGTGTGTAGTAATAATAACTGGCCTAATTAGCAGTAATGGTTGTTGGTAATAATGGTGGTGGTAAGGGTATCAACAACGGCTACTTTATTCACTAGCAGGAACAAAGTTGCTCGCCCACTGGAATAAGAAGCTACGTTTGGGTTTGGAATATGTCAAGATGTGAAAACTGGTCAGTCTGAATAGATGAACTGTATAAAAAACGTTGAGAGGTCAGTTATACTGGATACGCCTCGAGGTCTGTCTCAGCACCCTACTACCAGTGTTCTCGGCGTCTCTGGTTCCAGTTTGTGGGCAACACCTGCAATCAATTGATGCTCCGGTTTCCTAATCTGATGGGCTCTGTTAGGGCATATATACACGGAGAGGTGTATCCGTGTATATATACACTAAGAGTTAGCTTTAATTTTTATTTAAGGAATTATGCTGCAGTACATGACACAATGGGTTTAGCTTTGTATTGGGAAAATAATAACTAGGGATTAGAGTATTACTGATGTTAGGGTTCATATGACGTGTAGCCTTCATGTGGGTTCATAATGCAGATAAACCGGTAAGTAAATTACAGTTATGTAGTTTGCTGTGTGATAAGCAAACGGGGGATTGAGCCTTCATACTTCCTTGCACTTAATGACCCACACAAATTTAGCGCTTCACATAAATACAATTTTAAAGGAATGCACAAGTAGTAAACAGTCCTCCTAAAACTTATGTCGACTGCCCATACCGTAACGCCAATAAAAGCGATTAAAAAACTAAACTTTCAAACGTGACCAGAAAAACGGGGATACGCCGAGCAGCATTCAAGTAATCACTATTTTATTCTAGTATCAACGTTACACATCCGACTGTCTTCAGGCAGTGAAATACAGACGTTGCTTAGACTCCCGAAACCTTCCTATGGTGTAGAAATATACTTGGACGAATTTTATTGTGGCTAGCTGGTCCAGTGGCTAACGCGTCGGTCTGGAGTTTTGAGACTGATCGCGGGATCAAACCCCACCCGTGGTATGGTTGCTTAGACTGGCTGCAAACAGAGGGATGTTGCAGAACAGTAATAAAGACTAGTTTCTCACAGATGTGCTCTATGGTTGGCGCTGTATAAAACACATTCGATTTTTACCTCTTTCTTGTGATATAAGATGACCCATCTTGATCTTGATCCGAGTAATAAGAGCTGCCTTACCCTTAGAATCAAACCTGATTACTTTCTATTCATCAGGCCTGATGGCTAAAACTCTCGCATCACACGGCGAGTGTCTGGGTTCGATTCCAAGCCAGGGTAGAAACATTGGGTGTGCTTCTTTACACCTGTTTATGTTCACCCATTAGTAAAATGGGTACCTGGGAGTTAGTCGGCTGGTGTGGGTCGCATCCTGGGACAGTGACCTAACTTGCTCGAAATGCTCAGCATAACAAGGGGCTTTCCATATAGTAGTATATTATTGATGTCAGCTAGGCCTGTACACCATGTACATGTACTTGTAGAAATAAAGATATTATTATTATGTTCGTATACGCATTTAGCGCCTCAATAAATATAAAATATGTTCCCAGGTCCCCGGGCAAGGGCGCATGCAATGCAATGCCCGCAGGGGGGCGGCCAGGAGGAACCTGGCACCACCCCCGCATCCTCAACCAGCAGGTGGAAGCACCGTTACCTTACCCAACACGCAACATAGGCGAGATCCCCAGATAACATTGTTGTAATGGAAGAATACATTAACAGTATCAAGCTCTAAAATACGAAGCCAGCACGAAGTGGCGCAGGTGACATGGGGATGTTTAGATGCACGGAAAAGTAATAAAATGAAATTTTCTCCCTAATCTTTGAATGCTCGTAAGAGTGTACTGATTTTCTGCAAGTAAATAATTCTTTCTCCCTAATCTTTATTCCCCGTGTCTCCGGATGCGCACGAAATCTATATATTTAGGTATCTCTGAAGGGATACTTTTAAGTTGGTGCCTGATTTTTTCCTGTCCAAGGTTTTTGTTTATAACTTGAGAACGCCTCATCCCATATACTTCAGTTTCTGTGTTGGATGTACTGTAATTAGGGAAAGATTTCCGAAACTATTACATGCGCAGGTCAGTGTTATGTAGATCCCAGTGAAAATAAGTCACACTGACTTTATTGACTCATCCTAATAATAATCTGTGCTCAAAAAAAAATAGTAAAAACTACATGTACTATACCCACAGTCTAAAAACAGATTTACTTATTATTTACTCTCTCAGTTTCGGGTTTCCGTGGACTAACCTGATAAGCATTTTCTGATCGGCTTCAAACTTTCAGTACTGATGTAACCTAAAAGACGGTTGCGATTGTTACTGGGTGTGTAGGTGACAGCTTGCCAAATGGATTTTAAAATAGTTCGTTATTTTCTGTAAATATCTTAATACACCTCATCTGAACGATTTCAGTCATTAATGGCTAGTGCATTTTATGAAAAGGACGATACTCTGTAAGTTATAGGATGTACAGGAGAAAATTTACCAGTTTAGAAAGTGAAAAAAAAAAAACTTGGAATCGTTGGATTCCATGTGATCACTTTTTTTTCAGACTTCACTATTAACATCGGTGTAGTTTATTCAGTGGAAGGTTTGTCTGTTATTAGGCTGTGTATGCCTCAATTTGCCAATTTTACTAAAACTGTGATACTGATCGTCTTCATTTTATGAAAAGGATAATACGACGCACGTCTAAGCTGTGTAGTTGGTAATTTACCAATTTATTAACATGTTAACGTTGGTTTCTGTGTGATAACTTGAGGAGAATGCCTCTTCTGGCCATCTTCAAACTTCTCTCATTGCAGTGTTTTGCTCAACAGAAGGTTAGCATTGTTACTGCGAGGTTGTGCAAGTTCCAACTTGCCATTATTATTATTATTATTAAACAAACTGTGATATTGCTTTCCATTCCCAAACTGGAGAACGCCTCTTCTGATTGACATACCTCCTAATTTACTAACATTGTTAATATACTTGGAAATGATAGTTTCAATGCGATAACTGGAGAAAGTTTCTTCTGGTTGGATTTAACTTAAAACATTAGTATGCCTTACTTAGAGAAGATTAAATTTTTTAGTGGTCTTTGTATCTTGCAATTTTCTAATTTAATTAATATTTTTTTAGGAGTATCATTCTCATCTTGGCCACGTAAAAATACATATATATATATATATACATATACACAAATATACATCCGTACATGCTTACATATGCATGTATACATATGCGAAAATATACAATCGTACATTCTTACATATGCACAGCCTGGTTGATCAGCTGATCCACCATGAGGCCTGGTCTCAGATCGGGCCGCGGGGGCGTTGACCCCCGAAACCCTCTCCAGGTAAACTCCAGGTAAACATGTACACACCTACATGACCACATTGCACACTTACATAAGCACAAACAAAAATATTTTTTTATTTTACTGTACAATTTTATGACCGCCCTGAGTTTATGGAACACGGGGATTCGTTCTCTGGTCGCAGAGCAACCGAATCACATATAGCATTACACTCACGGGAAAGCACTAAGCTCGTAGGGGTCATACAGCGCCTTGAGAATAAGGATTATTATTGTTATAATCAAAAAGAAGCGCTAAGCCACAAGGGCTATGCAGCTTGAGAATAAGGGGTACTCGAGTTTAACTCAAGGAAGGGAAGATAGTCAGTTCCTTGGATCAAGTGCCGTTCATCGTCTTTTATGTATCTCCCTTGAAGGGACGAAATCGATAAAAAACGAACAATCGAATGATACCATTTTCTTGTATACCAGCCATGTCTAGTACCCTCAGGGCGTCCAGGAAGCCTGTGGCTTGTCCAAGGTCACTAATTTTTGACTGACGAGATTTTTTTTTTAAAGTGGATTTTAAACTGTAGCAGTTTTGACAGCTTTGACGTATAAACTGTTTGTCATTGTTTTCTGGAAGAATGTCCTAATATATTTGTGTATAAAGCTGAATTACCAATGCAAAAGTTTTACATATAAAGAATTTGCATTGTTGCATCTTACACAAACTATACAGCAGTGACACTATATAATTATTTAATCAGTATTATTATTATTCAATACACAACCTTTGATATACCTTTGAAGAGTTTCGAGAGTTTCATTACTCTCGGAGCCCGGCCATGGGCCAGGCTCGTCTGGTGCTTGCCTGGTGCTTGCTGCTGCTGTCAACCTAGTTGATCTATTGAAGATACACTAACCCGCTGGAGACGACGACGTTTCGGTCCGACCATTGACAAAGTATATCTAGTCGGACGAAAGCGTCGTAGTTGATCGGGTTATTTGTGTATGGCACCTGGTGAAGATACTTGTCCAGTTTCCTCTTGAAGGCTTCTACACTTGTTCCAGCCGTGTTTCTGATATCTTTTGGTAAGATGTTAAAGAGTCTGGGACCCCGGATGTTGATACAGTGTTCCCTTATTGTCCCCACCGCACCCTTGCTCTTCACTGGGTTTATTTTGCACTTCCTCCAGTATCTCTCACTCCAGTATGTTGTTATGGTAGTGTGCAGATTTGGGACCATTCCACTGAGCACTTTTCAGGTGTATATTATCATGTATCTCTATTCCGCTTCACTGAATACATGTTCAAGACTTGAAGGCGTTCCCAGTAATGTAGGTGCTTTACTATCTCAGTTTGAGCCGTAAACGATCTCTGTATTTGTTCCAGCTCTGATATTTCTCCTGCTTTGAACGGGGTCGTCAGCACTGATTAATATTCTAAATGAGGGAACACTAGCGATTTGAAGAGTGTCACCATTGGCATTATTTCCCTTGTTTTGAAAGTTCTCAATACCTACCCCGTCATCCTCCTAGCTGTCGTGATCTTTGTCTTGTTATGGTCACAAGCCAAAATAATCCAAAAATAACCCAACAAACCCATTATATGTGTATTTCCACTCATAGGATATACTGTATAGTGTATTTCTCTCAGCACAAATATGCTGAGAGATTGAGGTATTCTTGTTTGAGGTAAACAGGTTACCCTGCAGCCTTAAACCCCATTTACAACAATCTCCACGGGGGATTTTTATGGTTTATCTATAAAATAGGAATTAAACTCAGTGCGTATACATTAATATATACACGGTGTGTGGAAATTTATTTGGTCCCTAAAGTTCCACAGGACCGATCCGACATGGCCGTAATGGAACGGCTGAGCTGGGTGGCCCTTATACCCCACCCAAAACAAAGCATTCTCTAGTTGGCGTGGATTGTTGGTAAGCTTATTTATTTTATAGATTTACCCTTCAGGGAAGGAGTAGGTAGTTTTACTGGTAGTACACTAATATTAGGATCATTGGGGCAACTGTAGATAATAATAATGTAGACCTAAGACCTTAACATAGGTAGCAATAGGCCGATAATGTAGGCAAACACTAGGATAAGTTAGCTAGGGAGAACTGGCAGCCCTAGTTTGAACGAAGAGACGAGGGTCTGGAAGAGAGACCAGCTCGTTCTTCTTAAGACAGACACCAACTGGACAAGACATGCCGTGATCAGCAAACGGCGCCCCCCACGTGTCTTCACATTTGAGACCTAGGGAAATCTGGTAGAGGCACCTCGATGTACCGTAGATGACCTCCTCTGTCAGGCCCATACAGTAAGACAAGACCTCCACTTTATCTCGTAGATTTCTGGCCAGTGTCTGGGGAGAATTGTGAGTGAGTTTGATCTGTGGGCCTGTGTTGTAGCTGGCAGTGCATGCCCAGTAAGTACCAGTGTCTCAAGGCAGTCTGGAAGCTAGTGTCCGTGTCTGCATAGTTATACTAGGGGATACATACCCTCCTGGATATAGGAATTTCTGAGGTGCAGGCAGGACACTAATAACAATTGAATATTGCAGGAATTAAGGCTCCCGGTTGCACGTGGTTTCTGAGGGAAAGTCCAGAGGGGCTAAGGCTAAGCTTAGGGAAGTTGAAGATCAGGATATATGCTGCAACACCAAGTAAGTTAGCCCTTTATACGTGCATGCAGGCGAGTTTCTTGCAACATCAATCATTTGTGAAAATCTGTCCTATAAGCCACTTGTGAGGCTGAGGTACCCACCTCAGAGCTCGGTGTCAACAGAGTTTGCTAGGGTAGGCGACTCACTTCGAGGCAGTCCACACAAATTTTCACACGGTGTATACATGCTGTAAGGTGTGCAGAGGACCAGTGTGGATAGCAAGGTAAAGGAAGAATCGCACCAGGATGCTTTATATGTACTCGTCTGGCGATGTTAGATGTGTCCAAGCTAGATAACAGTCGCCTCTTGGCATTATCCTCTGTTTTCCTCTTTGATTAATTAATCGTCGTTGTTCCAAGCCATGATATAAAAGTGTTGAAGGTTGCTATGGTTCAATTTTTTTTTTCACAGTGCAACAGAGCCACAGGACTCACTTAATATTGCCCCACTTCTTGATAAATTATTGCTGGGCGGAACTAAATTTAGCGTGACAATTCAAAAGTTCTCACTTACACACCCCACCACATAACCCATCGCCTCCCACCACTTCACTCTTGACGGAATATTTAAGGTCTTACTTCGTTGTTACTACAGACTTCATAAAGCTCCTCCGTTCCTTTGAGGTATACAGGGGCATATATAAATACACACAGTAGTAGCGACCAGCGAAGAGGCGGGGGCAGGAGCTGTAACTCGTCCCCTGTAACCACAAATAGGCGAATACACACACAATATATATATATTGTGTGTGTGTATTCACCTATTTGTGGTTACAGGGGTCGAGTTACAGCTCCTGGCCCCGCTTCTTGTCGAACACTGAAAACGTAACACTTAAACCAGGTTAACGATTTTGGGTAACGAAAGGTTCCTGCTGCTGCATTTTTTTGTATTATACGTAAAAGACATACATATCCATGGCTTCATGGATATATGGATATAGTCCACTGATGCAACCTGTCTTAAATTAAAACATTTAGTTCCGTAATTATCGTTCATTGATTTCTACTCTAACTAACCTTATTTGAGGAAACGATCGTTGCCGAATAAGTCAAATCGGCAAGTTCTATAATGCACGTTATACTACGTGAGTTCCTTGATATCAAAGTAAATCCATGTATCATTTACTGAAAGCGTTCATTGATTATCCCTGAAACACATCATTTCAAATGTATCCTATTCTATACCTGGAGTTTACCTGGAGAGAGTTTCGGGGGTCAAAGCCCCCGCGGCCCGGTCTGTGACCAGGCCTCCTGGTGGATCAGCGCCTGATCAACCAGGCTGTTGCTGCTGGCTGCACGCAAACCAACGTACGAGCCACAGCCCGGCTGATCAGGAACTGACTTTAGGTGCTTGTCCAGTGCCAGCTTGAAGACTGCCAGGGGTCTGTTGGTAATCCCCCTTATGTGTGCTGGGAGGCAGTTGAACAGTCTCGGGCCCCTGACACTTATTGTATGGTCTCTTAACGTGCTAGTGACACCCCTGCTTTTCATTGGGGGGATGGTGCATCGTCTGCCAAGTCTTTTGCTTTCGTAGTGAGTGATTTTCGTGTGCAAGTTCGGTACTAGTCCCTCTAGGATTTTCCAGGTGTATATAATCATGTATCTCTCCCTCCTGCGTTCCAGGGAATACAGGTTTAGAAACCTCAAGCGCTCCCAGTAATTGAGGTGTTTTATCTCCGTTATGCGCGCCGTGAAAGTTCTCTGTACATTTTCTAGGTCGGCAATTTCACCTGCCTTGAAAGGTGCTGTTAGAGTGCAGCAATATTCCAGCCTAGATAGAACAAGTGACCTGAAGAGTGTCATCATGGGCTTGGCCTCCCTAGTTTTGAAGGTTCTCATTATCCATCCTGTCATTTTTCTAGCAGATGGGTGTCATCCGCAAAGGAAGACACGGTGCTGTGGCTGACATCCTTGTCTATGTCGGATATGAGGATGAGGAACAAAATGGGAGCTAGTACTGTGCCTTGTGGAACAGAGCTTTTCACCGTAGCTGCCTCGGACTTTACTCTGTTGACGACTACTCTCTGTGTTCTGTTAGTGAGGAAATTATAGATCCATCGACCGACTTTTCCTGTTATTCCTTTAGCGCGCATTTTGTGCGCTATTACGCCATGGTCACACTTGTCGAAGGCTTTTGCATATAACACAGTGGGAACAAAAGCTAGCTATGTTTCCCTTGACACATACCTTCATACAGGATGAGTTGCATTTATTAAAAACGGAATGTGTCAGCCAGAGCTGAGAATAATAGCTGTACCGCGATGAGAATACCGTTAGATACTATTTCACTATGGGATCGGTATTATTTATAACTATGGCGAAGCGCTAAACCAGTAAGGTCCATAAAGCGCTTGAGAGTGAAAGGTAATCTGAACCCTTCGAGAGAAGTGCATTAACACCGCTGAAAGACGCTTGATCCAATGAAATAGGGCCACTCTCTTTTGCTTACCTCTCCAGGCGCTGTTATGAGCTTTCCGGGTTTTAATAAGCGCTTCCCCGTAATTATTATATAATTATTGCCCCTCTCGAAGTGTATAGGTTTTGTAGTTCAACAACTTCAAAGACTACATTCATCAGATCTAGAGTCAATATTACGTTGAAATAAAGCAGGAGGTGGAGGGAGAGAAACACGTTTTCCAGCAAGATGAGAAACATTTATTGCACTTCACCCTCACACATTCTGGTTTTTGCCTTTCCCTAACCTTTGTGGTTATACAACTTCGCTTCTAATGTGTGAGCTCGCGCACATATTATCTGTCTACTTTTTCATACGAAACACAGTCCATCATTTGCGGTAGTCGCTGTGTCGGTGCAACGAATTTCCCAGAGACAGGACGAAACACACAGTTGGCATAACGGCAGCTGTCAGTTCAGTGACCTCGGTCACAGGCGGTACAAAGTAAAGTGGGTCAGAGTTCGTTAACACCCGTAAAACGAATGCTTGGGGAAGAGGGTCCTTGGTGGGGAGAAAGCAGACACTTGACAGATAAAGAAAAAAAAGGTTCTTATCGGTCACTTGTTCCTGAAGACGAAGATGCTCTCCTTTACGATTTTGAAAGTGATGCAGGTGAAGAGGGTAATGTACTGCTCTCGTTTTCTGCTTATATCTGCCTGTCTGTCACTGTGTGCCTGTCTGTTACTGTCTGCATGTCTGTCACTGTGTGCCTGTCTGTTACTGTCTGCATGTCTGTCAGTGTCTGCATGCCTACGTCGTCTGTGTGTCTGTACTTGTATCTGCGTGTGCTTGTTAGTGTATATAAATTACCGTTGCTTTGTCTATTGATGCATATTTGCGTCTGTGTATCTGTCTTTTTGATTACCTTTTATAGCCCTTGTGGTTTAGCGCTTCTTTTTGATTATAATAATAATAATAATTTGTTTACCTTTTTCATCTGCTTTCCTGTCTTTGTCCTGAGTGTATGTTTGCAGTTTATTATTTCCGATTTAGAACTAAAATATGAAAAAAAAAATCTAGAGATAATTAATATTAAGAAAATCAGAAGGAAGAAACACCGGCGAACAAAAGGCTTATTAGAATCAACATTTTCAGTATAATACTAAAAAAGTAGAAGCTAAAATGTAGTAGGTAAATATATAAAGTTAAAAGTGGAGAGGGCAGTGCCCATGGGATTTTGTGAACCAATTTTGTGAGTCGATTAAAAATAGAGGCAGGGCCAGGAGCTTTAGCTTGACTCATACCACCACCCACTACCGCCATTATTACTTCCAAACTCATCATAACTATCCCATCATCACCACTACCATCATCCCAAAAACACCACCATCATCAGCAGCATCCCAAAACCATCACCACCACTCCCACTACTACTATATCATCACTCCGAACACCACAACAACCACCACCACCACACCCACTACCATCATCACTCCCACCACCACTACAAACACTCCACCTCCCCGCCCCCCACCACCACCACCACGTGGAAAATCCGGTTACTCAGACAGGTTGTGAGCAAGGTAACAGGCTCCCCTTCCTCACCACTTCCCTCATCAAATTTCTCTCCCCACTTTTTTCCTCAGTTCCCTAGTAATAGTAACTTCAGCTCTGATAGAAACTGATGAACCCTTAATGGAATGCTTGATAATATCCTCATTGCCCTAGAGGTATACCAGCTCGTATTACGTGTGACAGATTTCAACACTTTGCATGAAACCCATTCTGCGTGGTGGAACGTGACCGGGGAAACAGTAAGCCTTGTTCCAACTGTATTATCTATCATACAGAATGGGGTAGCAGCACACTAGTGATGCATCCAATTTTGCTAAATTTAAAAACAAAATTCTCAACTCTTCCCTGTTAAATCTTCATTACGTATTTCTTCCCCTCCCCACCCCCTACTCTTAATCTCAACCCCTTCCCCTACCCCCTCCCTTACCCTGTCACCTTCCCCACCTACGTTTTGCCAGAGGGAGATCTTCCATTCTTAAATGACAAACTTCAGAGACTTTTCTAGTGACTGTTATGGTGGCTTGCTTGGTACACTAGTGTGCTATCACTGTCACAGTCAATAATTGAAGTGCATGTTCTCTTCAGATAATACGATATGCACGGGGAAGCACTAAACCCCTTAGGATCATATAGAGCCTGGGAAATAGGAGGGATAATCTGGTATAATTAGATGAAGGGAAGGGTAGCTCCAATTCCTTGGATCAAGAGTTCTTGGCCAGTTTCAAGTCATGCCCGGGATGCCCGGGCATGACTTGACTTTCCTAGATGCCCGGGAAGCCTGCTTGACTGTCAGTCCTGCCATCTGTTATATTTTTCTCTTTCGTTTGGTCATTTTATCATAACTTCGATTTTCGTTGTGTAATGTTCTGTATCATACTAAACGTTTCTCTTGACCACGAAAGTTAAATAACTAAACTAGCGTGCCTTTCTCACTAATATCAGATGCATGATCGAGCCTACACCACTCATGCTGAATGACCCACATGTTTTTAGAGCTTAACATGAAGCATAATAATGCCTTGCCCACCAACAACGCATCACCTCTTCTCTCATTCAAGTACTATGCAGCCACCTCAAGGTCGAACCTACCGGAGATGTGCGGAAAAAGCTAGTGTAGTCCCAATATTCCAAACAAACAAAGAAAAAAAAAAGAGACAAATAGGCGGCACTGAATTACAGGTCAGTGTCACTAACATGCATAGTATGTAAGGCTATGGAGAAGATTACCAGAATAGTGGAGCACCTGGAAAGGAGAGGATTCATAAACAACACCCAGGAAGGTTTCCGTGATAGTAAATCCTGTTTCACGAATCTGCTGAAGTTCTATGATAAGGTAACAAAAGTTCGGCAGAAAAGAGAGGAATGGGTTGACTATATAGTTTTTGGATTGCAAGAAGGCATTCGAAACAGTACCCCACAAGAGACTGATTGATACAAGATAAGATAAGATAAGATTTCGTTCGGATTTTTAACCCCGGAGGGTTAGCCACCCAGGATAACCCAAGAAAGTCAGTGCGTCATCGAGGACTGTCTAACTTATTTCCATTGGGGTCCTTAATCTTGTCCCCCAGGATGCGACCCACACCAGTCGACTAACACCCAGGTACCTATTTGCTGCTAGGTGAACAGGACAACAGGTGTAAGGAAACGTGTCGAAATGTTTCCACCCGCCGGGAATCGAACCCGGGCCCTCCGTGTGTGAAGCGGGAGCTTTAGCCACCAGGCAGGAATTACAGGAAAAGCACTACAACAGATCAAGGAATACTTAATGAGGGAAGCAACTAGTTATTGTCAGGTAGGTGTCTGGAGAAAGTCGTTTTCCTGAACGAATCTGCCTGGACTCTTACTCATTTCTGTAACACTGCAAGCTCCTGATAGTGTTGATTGCAGCACGAAAAGCCTAGAGCTATCATTAAACTTCCCTTGTGGTTATTTTGCATCATATATATATATATATATATATATATATATATATATATATATATATATATATATATATATATATATATATATATATATATATATATATATATATATATATATAATCTTCAGATTAAATATTGTTATGCAAGTGATGCTAAGGTTGCCGCTTGAAAATAAATCACCAGATTAAAAGCTGTTAGAATACAGAGCGAGTCATTCAGGAAGGAGGTGAGGAAGAGCAGAAGTTTTCTTCGGGTTATTAACCCCGGAGGAATATTAACAGGATAACTCTAGAAAGTCAAGCAGTGTTACGTATGTCCGCTGGGGTCGTTCTGTCCTCTTCCCCAGTGTTGGACTATTGTGGGTGGCATCCTGAGAATGGGTAGTAGACCTTTAAATAATCAGGATTTGGCTTTCAAATGAGCTAAGGAAAGATAATAGCTCTTGGCTTGTAAACTGAACTGTGTAAAAAAAAAGTGCAGTTGTCAATAATACAGAGTGAAAGGAGGTTAGCCTTAATGTTATAATAGTGTTGGGTAATGACAGTGATATGATTTGTGAATTAAACAGTGTAATCTGTGACCTTACCTGTTCGGTTATTATTACCTCGGATTATTATTATTATAATCAAAAAGAAGCGCTAAGCCACAAGGGCTATACAGCTTATTACCTCGGAGATACCTCTAAGCGGTTGATTTTTTATTCCTTGACAGTTTTCGCTTATAAACTTGAGAACGCCTCATGCCATTAGTTGCATGAACAGAAAGGTTCATGCAACTAATGGTATGTGCATGTGCTCTCTGCTTCATCTTATGTAAACTATTCTGTTTCGTTTTACGTGAAGTTCCTTAAAAAAAAGCCTCTTTTGCTCGGTCTCAAATCTCAACACTAGGGTATCCTATCAAGAAGAAGGTTGGAATTATCGAAAGTGTAGGTGCCAAATTGTCATTTTTGTTTTTAAAATGATGTTGCATTTTTCAATGAAATATTTTGTATGTTTCATTGGAATGGCCTCAATTCCTATTGGATGGTGCACCGCACCATCTGAGAAGGATAATATCCAATAGGTGCAACTTTGCCAATATATGAACGTAGTTAAAAAAAAAAAACTGAATCGTTGGATTCCGTGCGATAACTGGAAAATGTCTCTCTTGGTCAACCTCAAAGCTTTTCGTGCTGCTGTGTTTTGCTCAATGAAAGTTCGAATTTTCATGACACAAAGTGGTTATACCTATGACCATAATTTTTAAAGGGGTGGACCGGTAAGCAAGCGGAAGGCCTCGGTCAGATGACCAAAAGCTCTAACGGCGGGTCATCATCTAAGACCCGCGTCAGGAAACACTTGTGCTGTTTTCTGACGACCCTTACCTAACCTTCCATGAGATGCCTTTACAAGCTTAGTGTCGATTATTAATGAAAAGTGTAATGTACTTTGTAAATGTACCAAGTTTTTTAAATATTTAGGCATCATACATAGTCTGAAACTTTTACAATAGTTTTATGTAGCATATTAAGCAGAATTTAACTTAGGATAATCCAATAAAGTCAATGTGACTTATGTACACTGGGGCCCTAGATACCTATAGCGTTTACTCTTAAATATCACCAGTGCCTTCTCGTTCATTCATATAAGCGCTTCTAGTTTTAGTAATTTGCATGACACTAATATCCTTGCATATATACGCGTACTCAGCGCGCATATATATATATCCGTGGCTTGAATATATATAAATACTATACTGATTTACATGCTACGATGAGTTTTAGTAGTTTTTCCTAAATTATTTATATGCACAACCTTTACTCATTAATCACGAGTATAAACCTTAAATACGAAAGGCTACAAGCTTCAAAAATTTGAGAAGAAAAAAATAACCATATGAGCTTGTGAAATTCCCAGGAAGCAGACCGTATACAATGGTCACGTTTTAGTATTAATTAAATATTAAACAACAGTTTGCCAAGATACTAAATACACAATAAAAATTAGGATGGTAAAATTAAAAACAACTAAATATAGCTATAATTAGCAATTTATGGCGGCAAAATAATGGTGCCCTTGCATAGATGCACACGTAAATTGCAGAAAAAAATTATAACATGAATAAGGGAAACAATAAATATTATTATATTCACACATTAAAAAAAACAATGGTTATAAATGACCATAATTTTTAAAGGGGTGGACCGGTAAGCCAGCGGAAGGCCTCGGTCAGATGACCAAAAGCTCCAAAGGCGGGTCATCATCTGACTAAGACCCGCGTCAGGAAACATTTGTCCTGTTTCCTGACGAACCTTACCTAACCTATTATATTCACAGGGAAGCATTAAACTTGTAGGTGTAATACGGCACCTGTAAATTTTATTGGTCTATCGAAAATGGTAAAATACTCCTGTCAATCACTGGTAAGATCCTTGAGACAATAATCTCAAGACAAATGACAGCTTTTTGACTACCACTCACTACTTTGTGATCGTCAATATGGCTTCAGGAAAGGTTACTCTGCTGCTGATCTGTTGTTAAACCTCTCCACTAAGTGGCACCAGTCACTGGATGAATCCAAAGTCAGCTGTGTGGTAGCACTGGACATTGCTGGTGCTTTCGACCGGGTGTGGCACCAGGGCCTCGTAGCAAAACTTCAAGCACTGGGAACTGCAGGCTCTACGCTATGTTTCCTCAGTGATTACCTTCATGGTAGATTTCTAAGTGTAGTTCTCAATGGAACGGAATCAGCAAGACATCCTATTGGGGCAAGTGTTCCACAAGGAAGCGTGCTGGGACCATTGTTATGGAATGTCTACTTCAACGACCTTCTTCATCTCATCCCAGAATCACATGCATATGCAGACGACTGTACACTGACATTCACTTACCCAAGAGAAGAAATGCCAGCTGCTCTAAGCTACATCAATCACCAGCTAAGAGCTATATCAGCTTGGGGAAATAGATGGCAAGTAACATTTGCACCTGAGAAAACGCAAATGATGATCGTCTCTAGGCACCATGATGGCAATGCTGGTGCAGTAGTAAGGATGAACGGGAGGGTGTTGGCACCTGGAGAAGAAGTTGATATCCTTAGGGTGAAATTTGACTCCAAACTAACCATGAAGAACCATGTTGTAAATCTAGCAAACAAGGCAGCCAGGAAGCTTACAGCACTTCGCCGTATCTCGCATCTGCTTGACAGTAGGGGTTGCAAGATTCTGTACGAGACACAAGTACGCTCACACCTTGAGTATGCTCCACTTTCTTGGTTTGCCTGCCCTCCTCTCATCTGCGACTGCTTGACAGAGTGGAGAACAGAGCAAGACGTCTCATCTCTCGCCTGGACCCATCCTGGATAGATCTGTCATTTCAGCAGAGCCTTCAACACAGGAGGGATGTGGGTGGCCTTACTGTTATGTATAAGGCCAATATTGTCAAAGTACCACACTTGGATCCACTTTGAGGACAGCGTGAAACAAGCTTTTATGCCACAAGACGGGCAGAAAGCAGCAACTTCACTCTGGCTGTACCCTTCTCCAGAGCATCACTCCATCTGAGATCATATATATCCAGGATGACTCGAGTATGGAACACATTCGTACAGCATAATGAATATTATTATTATTATTATTATTATTATTATTATTATTATCAAAAAGAAGCGCTAAGCCACAAGGGCTATACAGCGCTGCACAGCATAATGATGTCAACGAGATAACGCCAGTTGATCAAATGAAAATGCTGGCCCACAGATGGCTCCAACTTCATCCTGTTCCCTACTTGTATGTCTCATAACAATAAAAATGCTTTCAAATGAGCTGATGTAGGTAACAGCTCTTAGCTTGTCAATAAAGTTAGGAATCCTTAACCTGTAAATAGCTTGTCAATAAAATTAGGGATCCTTAACCTTGTCAAACCCTGTGTATTAATATTATAATCAAAAAGAAGCGCTAAGCCACAAGGGCTAAACCCTGTGTAAAAAAAAAAAAAAAAAAAAAAGGAAAAAAAAAAAAAACGCACTAGGAGAGTAGTGAAGCGCGCTCTACACATCAATTTCAATGTATTCGTCTCTAACCTATACAGTTGGAAGTCATCACGGTTGATTAGTGGTTAAAATCTCTCCTAAACTCAGATCATTATATATTGTGTCATGAATATTACTCCCACTTCCTGGCTCTGTAACTCCTTTTCGTCACTAGCTTCCATCTGTATCTCCTTGTCCCCGATCCCTGCTTTCTAAAGAATCTATTTCTGGCTTCCCTATCAAATCCTCTAAGTATCTTGTTCGTTATTATCATGTTTTCCCCGATTCTTTTTTTCTCCAAGATCGTCAGGTTCAGTTCTCTTAGCCTTTCCTCATATATCAGCTCTCTCGGCTCCGGGGCCCGTCTTGATGTGAATCTCTGGACTTTAGTTTTTGCGACAAACTTATTTGGTGTGGTCTCCAAGGTGCATATTCCAGAACATTTCTGACACGCGTAGATTATTTAATTTTAATAATTCTTTGTGAAACTTTCTGAAAGTCGATTAAGGTTTTCTGTGCTTGAATAGCTGCTGATGATATTCTGTTGTAATGCATACCTTAGGAGATATGGCTGTTAATATGCTAAACCAGAGGTCCTTCTTGCTACATAGCCGAGCTTGTTACTGTGAAGTGGTCAGCTAATATTACCATGTGACTCATAGTTATAAAGAGAGTTTATGCAATATTCATGAAACCAATATATAATCAAATATTTTATAATTTTATTTGAGTAAAATTTAAGTCGAAGGGTTTACATACATAGCAAGAAAGTATATAATCAACATGGTGTCAGTTATGTAAATTTGTATATTATGTATACTTTGGTGGCCCGGTGGCTAAAGCTCCCGCTTCACACACGGAGGGTTCGATTCCCGGCGGGTGGAAACATTTCGACGCGTTTCCTTACACCTGTTGTCCTGTTCACCTAGCAGCAAATATGTACCTGGGTGTTAGTCAACTGGTGTGGGTCGCATCCTGGGGGACAAGATTGAGGACCCCAATGGAAATAAGTTAGACAGTCCTCGATGACGCACCGACTTTCTTGGGTTATCCTGGGTGGCTAACCCTCCGGGGTTAAAAATCCAAACGAAATCTTATCTTACTTTACAGACAAGAGAAAAAAATATAAAGCAGCTTCGTAGATTCTCAGTCCATCATAGCCTGGTATTCGATGAATGCAGTAAAAACCAAAAGCGAATATACATCGAGCTGTAAGAATTGACTGAATAACGCTTGCTTGATGCACAGGAATTCATACGAGCACTTGACGAGATGAAAAGGTGCCAATTTGGTCGTGTATGAAGACAATCTCCAGAAATGT
Source organism: Cherax quadricarinatus (assembly GCF_038502225.1). Taxonomy (NCBI): domain Eukaryota; kingdom Metazoa; phylum Arthropoda; class Malacostraca; order Decapoda; family Parastacidae; genus Cherax; species Cherax quadricarinatus. The sequence goes on from NC_091339.1 coordinate 23,245,878, forward strand.
CGTAGCCTTGAGGCTGTCTTGATAACGGTTTCCGATATAGTAGCCCAAAGCTCAGGTAGCTTTTGCATCTCGGGAATGTTTGCCAAGCTTATTCTACCCTTCAACACATTACACGAGTATCACAGGCATTCACAGCACAGAACGAAGCAGTCAGTCTTCCAGAATCACCCGGTGCTAGGGTTGCAACCCGAAGTCGGGGATGCCTCCAATGAATCAAAATTTAAAAAAAGGGGGAAAAAAAACATCGTGAACATATGACTTTCGATACCAACGACGCAACCCTGATTCCTATTTTACCATCATCTCTGCTACTCAATGCCCACTCCGTGTGAGCAGGAAAAGTAGGATACATCTTGCACCATCGTACATACCGGACAGAAGACGTTACGAAAGATGTGCTGTGCATCCACCACAGGACGTTTGCAAAGATTGTAGCTAACTGCTACACCACTAGAGCTGAGAAAGACACGCAGGACCCTCACTATATGGGTGCCTCCACCATAGGGCTATAAACGGCGCCTCACTTTCATCCAAGACAAGCTGGGCCCTCACCATAGGCCTGTAAACTGTATCCCACTTGTACAAACACCAACACTCCATAGGGAGCCAAGGATGGGTCACCATCTGGAAAAGACCTATATATCAGAACAGTGTTCCTGACGTATCAGCAGGAACATGTTCAAGCACCTGACATCACTGGACCCAATCTTGCGCAGGTCACTTATTTTCCTTACCCTATATATTCAGTGTTTCTGTTCTCCGTACTGAATTAAAAAATCACCAGTGGGCAAAACGTCTATATAAATTGTGTACAATACCGATAGGAATATTAATTAGACACTTGCAACATCTGGGTATCTTTGTAGACGTTTCATCATCCATTGGCTATTATTTATTTTCTAGTGTTCAGATTATGTCGAACTGATAAAGCCACTGGATGGTGAAACGTCTACAGAGCAAAGATACCCTGATGCTATACATGTGTTTAAGTCATCGTCTCCTAATTGTCCTAAATGTTGCATTTCTGCCTTTTTTCCACATGTTAGACAAATATGAATGAGAAATGAATTTGAGAAGGACGTCCCTAACATGAACATGTTAGGATTATTATTATTATAATCAAAGGGGAAGCGCTAAACCCGGAGGATTATACAGCGCCTGGGGGGGATGTGGAAGGTATTCAGGCTTAATTTGGGGAACTGGAGCACAGATCCAATTCCCTAAATCAAGAGCCCCTCACCAACATCAAGGAACCTTCCTTGAGGGGGACATGTTAGGAGCACTGCAGTATATCTATGCTGCAGTGCTCCTATATTTTAATGTTATTTAAAAAATCTTAATTGATAGTTTTGTTCCTATTATATGATCAGTTTTGTACCAATCGAATAACTTATTCTGCTCCCATGGGATGACCAGTTTTGTACCAATAGTGTGGCCAGTTTTATTACAATGGCATGACAAGTTTTGTTCCAATTGATATGGCCAGTTTTGTTACAAAATTGGTCATATCACTTATTATTATTACAGAGAAGCTCTAAATATGTATTGGCCATATAACGCCTAGGGAACGGGAGGCAATTAGGTTTGATCCAAGAAAGGGAATGGTAGCGCTAATTCCTTGGATCAGGAGGCCCCTCATTAGCACCAAGGCACCTTGAAGGCTAAAATATGTAAAAATAAATACAAATTTGATGTCTATATATGAATAAAAAACTTTTTGACCCCGTACTCTCAATAATTATAATAACGAAAGCCAAGGAAATGATATAGCAAAGAACTGGGTTGGCAACAGAGTTGTCGATGAGTGGAGCAAACTTACGCAGCGTTATGGAAGCGAGAACTTTGGTAGCTTTAAAAACAGGTAGGATTAAGTACATGCGTGTGCGTTGGACCTGTCTAGGATGGACCAGTAGGCCTGCTGCAATACCCTTTTAAGTTCTCATGTTCTTTTCTTTTTACAAGGTAAGAGCTAAGTTGCATGACTTATCCTGATATCAAGTATTCAAGTGCTGAATCCGGCTGCAGCCTAGTTTGCATGATGCAGTGATTGCAGCCAGTGAAGGACCGTTCTTTGGTTATTATCAAGTAAAACTGGTTTACCCTGGCACACACACGTGTGCCTTCTGCTTAGGAGTCAAGGAGGATACTGTATTGTTACATTCATGAGAAAAAACTAAAACTCTAAGGTCATACAGAACCTGGGGAATGGGAGGTAATCAGGGCAGATCCAAGGAAGGAAAAGGTAGCTTCAGTTCCTTGGATCAATCGCTGTTCACTAGCATCAAGGCCTCACTTTTGAAGGGTCACAGTTGATACATTTGGTTGTTTATATAGGTTATGGTATGCAGGGCGGGAGAGTGTAAACAGCCAGTCACTGAGGGAATAGTAAGCCAGTCACAGGGAATAGAAAGCCGGTGTGACAAGGGCGATACTCTCATACACGCAACTATAATACAACTGTGTGTGTGTTATTCATGGAATTACTAATGCGAGGATCAAGGTCCACTTCCTGGCCCTGCTTCTTAACATTGTTAAAGTTACAGACTTCTCGGTATATAAACACCGAGAGATGCATATGCTTGTCGATGTATTACTACAGTTCTTGCCGTCACTCAGCCCGACAGAAAGCTTTAGTACCCGCTGCAAGTCTGTATGTAGCCTCAAGCACTGGTATCATTGTTGACCCCGCTCTCTTGTCCAGCAGCCCCACTCATCTAAAAATTTCTGGGCGTTTCATGCTTAGGTAACTATCACTGGCTAACACTTGCTACATACATACAACACATTGCCTACGTATTCAACATTTCATAATAACTGATAGCTATTGCACTTGGTAGTTAACATAACACTTAGCAGTTTTTTTTTATAATGTAACATAGAAGTGTTTTCATTATGACACTGGAAATAACTTGTCTAACTAACCAATGTGCTTTGAATTCTCTTTGAATTCTTAGTCAAAATGAGTGTACTAGAGAAAAACATTATTATTATTTTCATGGGAAAGAGATAAGCCCGTAGGACCATACTTCGCAAATGGTGCATAATGAAGAAGAGACAGGTTTGAATGTAAATATGATAATGGTATACAATATCGACAAGTTGATAAGACACGTGTGTAAATAGGTGGGTGTTTATTCTGAAACATTTCGCCTACACAGTAGGCTTCAGTCTAATACAAAGGCAGCAGGAACAGTAGAGATGTGAAGACGATGTAATCAGCTCATCACTGAGGTGGTCAGTAAGATAAGATAAGATTTCGTTCGGATTTTTAACCCCGGAGGGTTAGCCACCCAGGTAACCCAAGAAAGTCAGTGCGTCATCGAGGACTGTCTAACTTATTTCCATTGGGGTCCTTAATCTTGTCCCCCAGGATGCGACCCACACCAGTCGACTAACACCCAGGTACCTATTTGCTGCTAGGTGAACAGGACAACAGGTGTAAGGAAACGTGTCGAAATGTTTCCACCCGCCGGGAATCGAACCCGGGGCCTCCGTGTGTGAAGCGGGAGCTTTAGCCACCAGGCCACCGGGCCAGTCTCAGCCTGGAGAAGAGTTCTCCATGGTCTAGAAAAATGTGAAGCTGGAGCAACAGAATGGAGACTTATATACTGTCAAAGGTAAGGCGCAGAATATCTTGACAGAAGTAACATGTAATCACTGAGAGGCACTGTAGCAAACCTAATGGGTAGGTCCTCTCAAATGCATCCTTTCTCACTGGTAACTAGTTATCAGGCAATAAGGTTGTCGAAGATGTCCTCTGTACCAAGATACCGTTTTGTTGCAGTGTCTGACAGTGTGAATATGATAATGATATACAATACCGACAAGTTGATAAGTAAGACACATGTGCAACAGTTAGGTATCTTAATTCCGACTATGAAGCAGACTCTTCTCCAGGATAAGGGACTGACCACCTCAAAACTACGACTTCCAGGGCGATGGACTGATAACATCGTCTTTATATCTCTACTGCTTCTGCTGCCTCCTCTATATTCGACTGTAGTTATCTATTGTGTAGGTGAAACGTTTTGGAATAAAGTTACCTAACTGTTCCACATGTCTTACTTATTGATTTGTGTGTAAAACTCTAAACCAAGTGAAACGTTGTCCCAGTAAAAGATTGTTCTTCAATGTGTCTCTTCACGGGCGGAGAACTGAGAATGTTTGATCCTAAGGACTTTCAGCACTGAATTACATTTACAATTTCATTTTAGATGATTTACTTGTTAAGAGGATCAGTAATGTGTGGCATATAATCCTGTTCTCTCTTCGTATTACTCTCAGCAGTAGTATCAGTTCCTAGTAACCAGTTACCAGTAACCAGTGTACCAGTAGATGACTCACTACCAACTCTTGTTTGCGCCACAGCGACAAATCGTGGTCATCAACCATCTCAGCGATCACCAAGGACCAGTGTACAGAGTCATTATAAACCTCGTAGTATTCATAGTACATTCAGTAACCATAGTCAGCGGACTTGTTACAACTGTGGTTTCCGTGGCCATATTGCAATTGTCCTGATAGTCACCCTAAGAGGCGTCGTACTGATGATGAGTACCAGTCAGATCTTCCCTACTGTACTTATCATAGAATACATGGACATGACACATCTGAGCGCAATGCTCTCTACAACCTTCAGTACTCTAGGTCTTTCCGTGGCCGTTCCAACCGCAGAACCCGTAGAGGAAACAGACATCGTGGTTCTCAAACTAACCAGAACCAGGCTCATTCTTCCAATTCGGGGGAATTCGAGCACCCCAGTCAAACCGTCCCATGGTGACAGTAGGTGATAATGAGTACACCATCCTCGTTCACAATTCCTTTGAAGCCTTAAGCAGTCTCGAGAATGACAATCCTGCTGATCATGTTGCTTCACATGTCTCTGACGTAGATGATTTTGGGGATGAAGTGGAACAAATCTTTTCTGATGACAATCCACCTTTTTGTTTGCACATAACTTCCAATGCAACCATAAGCCCTATAGTGCAAGCATCTGTTCATAATGCGCCTGTTCATTTGTTCATGGACTCTGGTGCGCAAGTCAATATTATCAGGTCTAGTTTGTTTAGGGATAAGCAGTTACGACATGTCCTTCTCGTAGAACCGACACATGTGTCCTCCCTTAGTGGAGTAGCTGGTTCTCACATGCGTGTCCGAGGTCGGACTTCCCTCACTTTTTCTATCCAAGGTAGAGACTTCACTGCTTCCTTCCTTGTTGTCGACCAGATTACTTTCCCTGGTGACCTTCTACTGGGATTTGCTTCCATGCGAGACTTACGCATTGTGCTCGACCCTTATCGATGGCATGCCCAAATTGATGACTTGATCGTACCATTTTGGGGTTACTAGCTTGGATCCGAGATCTGCCATACTGCCGCAGAGTACGACATTCGGATTAAGTCCTTACAGGCCAGTGCATTTTCCAGTAGCGTACCCAAGCGGTCAGGCACTGGTGATCCTGTCACTCCTGTCTGTGTTCCTGCAACTTCAGACTTGCAAGATAGTGTCCAGTTACCTCAAGTGTCCGAGGACGCTCTGACTACCTTGAGTTTACCTGGAGAGAGTTCCGGGGGTCAACGCCCCCGCGGCCCGGTCTGTGACCAGGCCTCCTGGTGGATCAGAGCCTGATCAACTAGGCTGTTGCTGCTGGCTGCACGCAAACCAACGTACGAGCCACAGCCCGGCTGAGTGCTGAGCCTATCCCTGCAATGTCTGCTAGTTCAAGTAGTAGTTTCTCCACAGGGGACGCCTTGTCGGAAAACGATTACCTGCAACTAGTAATGCCATCTCTTGTTGATGTCACATGCCGTCTGCAGAAAGACGTTTCTGTCGCAGCTAGTGCCCTCACTAGAGTGTCTGTTGTTGTTCCTAGTGTTCCAGATGGTGATAACATCCTAGTTGACAGTGATTCTTGCAAAGTAAAAGGTCTATTTGTTGAACCATCCTTACATGTTGTAAGAGATAGTAAGATCCATTTCTTCCTAGCTAACACCAAATACCAATCTTGTTGACCTTGTTCACTATCCTTACCCTGTTCAGGTAGAGGATGAGTTGTCACCTGACCAGTGGGTCGGTGCTATTTTTACCGGGGAGACCTCATCCACTTCACTGGATCAATCTGTTCCACCAGTTGAGGAGAAAGACTTAGCTCCCGCTGACTTCCCAGATGATGGGTATAACGAACTTATTGTCCCATCGTATTCCACTTGAACCTGGTACTAGACCTATCTGTATACCTGCGTACAGAATGCCTCATTCACAAGTTGCTGTCGCAGAAGAATTGATCAATCAAATGCTTGATGATGGAGTTATTGCACCTAGCAATTCACCTTGGAATGTGCCCTTGATCCTAGTACCTAAGAAGGATGGTACTTGGCGCCCATTGATTGACTTTAGGAAGTTAAATGCGAAAACTATTCCAGATCGCTTCCCACTCTCTGTACTGGGTGATCTTTTACGTAACACCAGAGATAACAGTCTTTTCAACCCTGGGCTTGTTACAAGGGTTTTGGCAAGTCCCTCTTCACGAGGACAGCCAAGAGCTAACTGCATTCTCCACTCCTACAGGTCATTATCACTTCCTTCTTATGGCATTTGGATTACGATCCTCCCCTATCACGTTCTCAAGGCTCATGACTAATATCTTTAGAGGTCTCATAGGTAATGCACTTATGGTGTACTTAGATGACGTAATCGTCATGTCTAAAGACGTGGATACACACTTGAAAAGACTTGATGTAGTACTTGGTAAGCTTGAAGAAGCCAATTTAAAGATCAAACTGTCTAAATGTAAATTTTTCAGATCAGAAATTAAGTTTCTTGGTCACGTAGTCACTCCTAGAGGGGTTACGACTGACCAAAGTAAAGTAACTGCAGTACTAAATTTTCCAACTCCCAAAACTGCTGATGCCGTAAGATCCTTTGTGGACTTAGCAGGTTTTTATAGATCTTTCATTGCCAATTTTTCTTCTATAGCTGCTCCTCTGAGTTGCTTAAGAAAGATGCTCCTTTTGTTTGGACCTTCCGTCAAGAAAGAGCATTCCAAACTCTAAAAGAAACCATACCCATCTGCTCCAATTTTGAAATTTCCAGATTTTTCTAAGCCCTTCTATCTGACAACTGATGCTAGTTCTATTGGCATAGGTGCCGTACTAGCTCAGAAGACCGATGGCAAGTACAACGCAGTTGCATTTGCTAGCCGAGTCCTTACGAAGGCTGAACGTAATTATACAATAACTGAGCAAGAAGCTTTAGCAATAGTATGGTCTTTAAAGCACTTCCGAGACATTATTTATCAGTACTCTGTTCATGCCTTGACAGACCATGCTCCACTGATACCTTTATTCCAGAACAAACAACCTACTGGAAGGTTAGCCAGATGGACCTTGACTATCCAAGAGTTCAATCCCACCTTTGAACACTTACCTGGCAAGTCAAATGTAGTCACAGATGCCTTATCGCGACATGTTAGTATAGTAACTGCAGACCCTCCATTTAGTGCTGAGGATGTAAAGAATGCTCAACGAACAGATCCCATGTGGTCTGGTGTGATTCGATTCCTGCTCCAGGAAGATCTTATTCTGACTGTGAAGCCACCAGCACCCATCAGTGACTTTGTCATGAACCAAGAATTACTGTATCGAACAGCCGAGTTGGGTACTCCTAGCAGAAGAGTATACCAGTTAGTAATTCCTCAGTCACTAGTGAATGTAGCCTTACAGCTAGTTCATGATGTACCAGGTGTTGCGCACCCTGGTATGGATCGTTCAGTAAAACAAGCCAGATTGAAATACTTTTGGCCTCGTATGGCAACTGATATTTCTGAGTATGTTAAGAAATGTAGTGTCTGCATGCAACATAAAGGTAATGCTAATGGCCCTAATCCAATCCAAGTGTATCCAACTACAGTGGACCCCCGCATAGCGACCTTAATCCGTGCAAGAGGGCTGGCTGTTATGCGAAATGTTCGGTATGCGAATGAATTTTCCCCATAAGAAATAATGGAAATCAAATTAATCCGTGCAAGACACCCAAAAGTATGAAAAAAAAAAATTTTTACCACATGAAATGTTAATTTTAATACACACAAACTGAAAAAGGCATGCACAATTACATGACACTTACTTTTATTGAAGATCTGGTGATGATTGATGGGATGGGAGGAGGGGAGAGAGAGTGTTAGTGTTTAGAAGGGGAATCCCCTTCCATTAAGACTTGAGGTGTCGAGTCCTTTTCTGGGGTTACTTCCCTTCGTCTTTTAATGCCACTAGGACCAGCTTCAGAGTCACTGGACTTCTTTCGCACAACATATTTGTCCATAGTGGCCTGTACCTCTCGTTCCTTTATGACTTCCCTAAAGTGTTTCACAACATTGTCAGTGTAATAGTCACCAGCACGGCTTGCAATAGCTGTGTGAGGGTGATTTTCATCCATGAAGGTTTGCACTTCAAGCCACTTTGCACAGATTTCCTTAATCTTTGTAGTAGGCAATTTCTTCAATTTCTCTCTCCCCTCCTTCGAACCAGTTTCCTCAGGTCTGGCCTCTTGCTGTTGAAGTTGATCTAGCAGCTCATCAGTGGTTAGTTTTTCATTGTCCTCCTCCACCAACTCTTCCACATCATCCCCACTAACCTCCAACCCTAAGGACTTTCCCAATGCCACAATGGATTCCTCAACTGGCATAATCCTCTCAGGGTTAGCCTCAAACCCTTCAAAATCCCTTTTGTCTACACATTCTGGCCACAGTTTCTTCCAAGCAGAGTTCAAGGTCTTCTTAGTCACTCCCTCCCAAGCCTTACCTATAAGGTTTATACAATTGAGGATATTAAAGTGATCTCTCCAAAAGTCTCTTAGAATCAGTTGAGTTTCTGAGGTCACTACAAAGCACCTTTCAAACAGAGCTTTTGTGTACAGTTTTTTGAAGTTTGCAATAACCTGCTGGTCCATGGGCTGCAGGAGAGGAGTGGTATTAGGAGGCAAAAACTTCACCTTAATGAATTTCATGTCCCCATAAAGTCGCTCTGCCACGTCTGTAGGATGACCAGGGGCATTGTCTAACACCAGGAGGCACTTAAGTTATAATTTCTTTTCAGTTAGGTAATCTTTCACATTGGGGGCAAATGCATGGTGTAACCAGTCATAGAAAAAGTCCCTAGTGACCCATGCCTTACTGTTTGCCCTCCACAGCACACACAAATTTTCCTTGAGGACATTCTTTTGCCTGAACGGTCTGGGAGTTTCAGAGTGATACACTAATAAAGGTTTCACTTTGCAATCACCAGTAGCATTGGAACACATGAGAAGAGTAAGCCTGTCTTTCATAGGCTTATGTCCTGGGAGTGCCTTTTCCTCCTGAGTAATGTAGGTCCTGCTTGGCATTTTCTTCCAAAACAGGCCTGTTTCATCACAATTAAACACTTGTTCAGGTTTCAGTCCTTCACTGTCTATGTACTCCTTGAATTCCTGCACATATTTTTCAGCCGCTTTGTGGTCCGAACTGGCAGCCTCACCATGCCTTATCACACTATGTATGCCACTACGCTTCTTAAATCTCTCAAACCAACCTTTGCTGGCCTTAAATTCACTCACATCATCACTAGTTGCAGGCATTTTTTTAATTAAATCCTCATGCAACTTCCTAGCCTTTTCGCTTATGATCGCTTGAGAAACGCTAACTCCTGCTAGCTGTTTTTCATTTATCCACACCAGTAAGAGTCTCTCAACATCTTCCATCACTTGCGATCTCTGTTTCGAAAACACAGTTAAACCTTTGGCAAGAACAGCTTCCTTGATTGCCTTTCTGTTGCCCACAATAGTAGAGATGGTTGATTTGGGTTTCTTGTACAACCTGACCAGGTCGGCGATACGCACTCCACTTTCATACTTATCAATGATCTCTTTCTTCATCTCTATTGGAATTCTCACCCTTATTGCTGTAGGGTTGGAACTAGAAGCTTTCTTGGGGCCCATGGTCACTTATTTTCCAGATAAAGCACCGAAAACACTGTAATAATACGAAATATTCCGATTGTATGCTTGGATGTTACCGCGGAGGCTGGCTGGTAAACAATGCCACCGGCGGAACGTATGAGGCTGGCTCAGGCCGCACACTGGACGCGTCTCGGACGAAGGGCAGTGAGCGGGTTTTTGGGCGGTATGCGAGGCAAAATTTTAGCGATCAAAGCGTCCAGTATGCGGATTGTATGGTATGCAATGCGTACAGTATGCGGGGGTCCACTGTACTAGCGAACCATGGGAAAGAGTTGCGCTAGATTTGTTAACTAATTTCCAATGTTCCCTCCAAGGCAACAAACATCTATGTGTTATGGTAGACCATTTCACCAGATATTGAGAGTTAGTTCCTATTGCAGATAAGATTGCCAAGACAGTAGCTAAAGCGTTTAAAGAACGCATTATCTGCAGGCATACCACCCCTAAGTCCCTAGTAACAGATAATGGAGGTGAATTCTGTAATGAGATTCTTGAAAATTTGTGTACCTTGTACAAGATCTCTAAATCCACCATTGTTCCTCATCATCCTGCCAGCAATGGGTTAGCGGAACGTACCAATAAGAAAGTACTTGATGTCTTGAGAGCCACTATCAATCCCAACAGTGAAACTTGGGATGAAGTTATACCTGATGTGCAGTGTGCTATAAATTCTGCTTACAATGTTTCTATAGGTGACACTCAACATTATGCATTGTACGGTGTAGATAAACGTTTGCCTTAAGAGTTGTTATATTCTAATCTGAAACCAAATTACAACCCTGATGATTTCATAGCAATTCGTACCAGCTTAGCTCAAAGTGTCTTTAGAAGAATCCGTGAAACACTTCATAAATCAACAGCAGAATTTACAAGTCGCTAACACTCGAGCAAAGCCGTCCAAAATCAAAGTAGGTTCGAGAGTTATGCTGACTAACTTTAACAAAACATCTGCAATGCCTAAGCTTGATCAAAAGTTTGTTGGTACTTATCGAGTAGTTGAACATATCACTGGTAATAAGTATAAGGTTAGAGAAATTAGTACTGGTCAGTATAAAGAATCACATTTAGATCATATGAAGTTAGTATGTGATGATAATGATGTTCCAACCCAGACTAATGTGACAGACTCTGACAATCCTCCTGATCCTGTACTCTCTACCTCTGATACTCAGTCAGACGATCAACCTGAATGTCGTTATTCCCTACGTACACGACAGGTATTGAGAAATCCTCAAGTATCATTTATTTATTTATTTTTTTATTATCACACTGGCCGATTCCCACCAAGGCAGGTGGCCCGAAAAAGAAAAACTTTCATTTGTTACTTCCAATTCAGATTTGCCTCAAATACAGCATGAGTTAGCCAGTGCAACGGAGTTTGATCCTCCCAGAGATGACACCCATTCTGCATATATCAATCTCACCCTAGCAGAGTTGGGGTTAAATGTAAATAACCTGTATAGATGAATAATTACAGTATCAACTTATCAGTATTCAAGAATTTTTTTTTGTGTTCACGTTCTCTCCGAATTCTGAGAGTTAACAGTCTAGATTTGAGTGCACCGAATCTGCCTTTCTGTTATACACTTCTTTCTTTGTATATATTCCTTCCTCAGAATCCGTAGATCACATGAATACAGATCAATCGATCAAATTTTTTTTTTATCACTTTTATTGTGTAATCCCAATGTTGAGTTTCATTCGATGAGTTGTGCTATATCATACCTTGTAATGTGTTACAGTTTTATTACAGTTTCAATTACATAAGCTTCCATTCCAATATTCTACTCATGTATGTTATAATGTTCAATTGTTGTGTACTTTGACATTGTATAGAATCAGCCCAAGCCGTACACCTGCCATCTCTAGTTTGTATTAGTTGTATGTCGGGACGACATACGTTAGCGTCGCCGAGCTCTCAGCAGTAGTACCAGTTCCTAGTAACCAGTTACCAGTAACCAGTGTACCAGTAGATAACTCACTACCAACCGTCTGCGTGAATCATTGACTGTTCATATTGCTGCTGACCATAGCAGGATTTCAAACACCCCTCACCCTGTAGGCACTTGTGGGTCAGTCGAAGATAGGGAGCAGAGAGAGGCAGGTCGGCTGTTGGCACTTCCCATATTTCCCGTTATATATTATACGTACTACCAGCCTATGTGAGTATTCTTACCCCATCCACGTTAAAGAAACCCACATGACATTACATTATTATTATAATAAAAAAGAAGCGCTAAGCCACAAGGGCTATACAGCTCTTCGTATTACAAATTTCCTCGAGACTTAAAATTTAGCCAGGATAAAACACTGTAGCAGTTTGATCTTTCAGATCCCAATGATAACGTAAGTATACTCAAGAAAATCAAAATTTTCGACAAAATCAAAGATTTAATGCATATCTTAAATTTTAAGTTAACTTAGCACAATATCTCATAGTTATGATTATTATTATTATTACGATCAGAGCTAACCGCTAAGCCCACCAGGGACAGCACAATATCCTAAGCTGCTTTACTATGCAGTGATTCTTTTTTTTCAAATGGGGTATGAAACCTAACTGGGGTACGCCAGTGATGCTTAACCTGATTCAGACCCGTGTCAGAAGACACTTGTTTCCTGACGAATAAAACACTAAACCCGTGACCACCACTATTAAATTTCAACCCTTGAGGTGAGATGCCTTGACGTGGCTTAAGCACTATTGATTCCCCAAAAAACGGAGCTTCCAATATCCATTCACTGGATCCAACAGTTATCTCCCATTCTCAAGGTGATGTACGACCCGTATGAGTTTAGCACTTCAACAGTATACATACTCGGTAAATTTATGTTCTCTATATTGAATTGACACTGTAGCAACATTATTAACATGACCTTTCACATGGACACCAAGCTTCAATATTATTATGAAAAAAAAGCTAAACCTACTAGGGTCATACAGCGCTGCTCGTTAAATCTTAATCTGTAAAGTAAAAGGACACAAGTGCAACTTTATTTCAAATCTTAATCTTTAGCAGATTTTAAGTTTCATATCTTAAAGTTTATCAAATCATAACTTCAGCTTTATCAGTCCCAAGACTGAAAAGCTTGTTAATAAATGTCTGAAGTGTTTGTTCACGTATCTTTTTCCAATACATATTGTACACTTCCTATGGAGAGCCTAAGGAGCGAAATGAAGGTGCTGTACAAGAACAGAAAAACGTTTATGCAGTGCTAGAAAATTTGTGTTAATAATAATAATAATATAATAATAATAATAATAATAATAATAATAATAATAATAATAATAATAATAATAATAATAATAATCTTTATTTCTACAAGTACATGTAAAATGTATACAGGCCTAGCTGACATCAAAGATATGTACTACTGTATAGAAAGCCGCTTGTTATGCAGAGCATTTCGGGGAGGTCAATTTTATACTGATGGGTGAAACAGACAACCGGTGTAAGGAAACACGTCCAATGTTTCAACCCTAGCCGGGAATAGAACCCGGAGCCTCACCGTGTGAAGTGAGAGCTTTTGCCAACAGGCCACGGGCAACTAAGCGAAATGTTTCCTATTTAAAATGACAATAATAATATAATGATTTATTATTATTGTTATTGTTGACCACGCCTGCAAACTCCACCTCCATTACGCCCAGGTCTCTTCTTCAAGGCCTTTGAGCTCAGGCATTTTCCAAATACCGGTTGGCAATAATGAATAAGTGACAGCAATGGAATAAAGGGCAATAAGATAATGGGAGATGGGTATTGTTGGAGGGGTAAGGGAAAGAGGTCAGAGAGTGTGAGGAAAAGGTAGCTAGAGAAGGCGGAGGGCAAGATAAAAAAAAACTCTGAAATCTACAATAGCCCTAATTAATCACCTCCACATACCTTCATGACCTTTTTTTTTTATTTCTCTCTCCTGCTTCCCTCTCCCTACCTTCCTTCATCTATCCCCTCCCCCCCCCTCACATTCCTAACCATTCTAAATATCAGAAAGGTCTACCTTAAAATAAAGATAAGTGGGTTTGGTCCAAGGAAGGGAACGGTAGCTCGAAGTCTTGCGATTACAAACTCCTCACTGAGATCAAGACCTCCCTCCCTTCGCTTACATTAGAAGGTGAGCGATTTTATATTAATTATATTATTTCTTTCTCGTAGTTGGTAGCGGCCTTCAAAAGTTGTGACTGTGGGAAGCCAGTCTTCAGGTCACCAATAATAATAGAGACAAGACATTAATGACTCTCGGGTAGTAAACAGGCCTTAAAACTAACGAATTAACAGAGGCCCAGGTGCCGAACACTGCTGGCCGAATTCATACCCACCACCCTTCAAGGGACATGTGCCTTGATGCTGGTTAAGAGTTCTTCATCCAACGATTCGGAGCAACCCTTCCCCCTTCTTGGATTGAATCTTACTGCCTTCCATTCCTAAGGCAGTGTATATGACACTTAGCATATTTGGCTAAAAATGTATTGTGTACTCATAACCAGAGTTTGGTTCCTAGCGTATTTGACTACGGCATTACCCAGCCCTTTTGCTATTTGATATCATACTCACTGTTTATATCATTATTTACTCATTTTTGGTTGATGTAATTATAATAGCAGGTGCTGTATCGTTCAGAAATATACGATGTAATAGGGGTCAGAAAGCGAAAGATCTCTTTATGAGGACGGGTTGAAAGACATATCTACGGTAAATCTTTAAGCAAGACTATCTGAATTTATTAGAGGGAAGCGCTAAATGCGTAGGGGATCAAAAGCGCATGGGGAATAGGAGACATTCAGATCCAATCCAAGGAGGGTGGAAATAAGTCCAGTTCCTTGGTTCAAGAGCCTCTTACCAGCAGTAAGGACCTCCCTCGAAGGGAAGAGAACTTTAATTTGTTTACGTCTATTTGATGTTGCTGGTTTTGTCCTTTGCTGTGTTAAGCGTCAAACCAGAGGATGATGTCCTGTTGAGACTGTCGTCTTCATTCATTCATTAGAGGTTCGCCGGTACTTCCGGCCCGGGTCTTCTCTGTCGTCTTGTTACGAATGTCTTGTTCACGATATGTATAAAATAATCAAATTGTTATACAAGAATTTCAACACAGTTCAACATCAAGCTCAACTGTATATCAATATTTACTGTCTACGTCACCCACTTTTCCAATTATTATTTTGCTCAATGACTGAGAACGGGTAGTAATGAAGTTTGTTACAAGGAAGGAAAGGGCGAAAGACCTCTATACTAGTAATTATTATTATTATTATGATTAGATATTCCCGCTAAGACCATACAGGGCCAGGGGAATGAGAGGTAATCAGGATTGATACCAGGGAAGTGCAGCTCTGATTCCTTGCATCAAGAACCCTTCACCTAGATCAAGGTACCACCAATAAAGAGGTGGAAGGTACAACGAGGTTTATATAACAATAACAGTATTTGAAAAAAAAAAATGAACAAGAACACTCACCAGCTTTTAAATAATAGTACGGAAAGCATAACAGGAATACTCAGCAGCTTCCCAATAATAGTATTAATAAACACAAGAACACTCACCAGCTTCTCAATAAAACTAACAAAAACATCAAGAAGAACTCATTAGCTTCTCAATAATATAACTAATAAACATCAAGAACATTTATCAGCGTCTCAATAAAAACGTTAACAAATAAACAATAAGAACTCACCAGCTTAATAAAAGCGCTAACAAACAAGAGCTCAAAAGCTTCTCAATAAATGCGTTTACAAACAATAAGAACACTCACCAGCTTCTCGAGCTTGAAGATGTTCTTCTTGGGATGGCTGTGGTCGAAGATGTCTGTGGTGAGGGTGAGGATGGTGTAAGTGATGAAGGCGAACACCAGGATCTGTCTGTGAGAGTGTCTGCCCATTCCTCCCTCACCACCTCCTGCTGCTGCTCCTCCAGGTGACTCAGCTAACCTTCAGGTGTAGCGCCGACTACAGAAGATGAAGGCTATCTTATCTTAGTTGTGGTAGGAGGGAGATGAGCAGCTTCAGGAGAGCCACTTGTTTATATTCGTAATGTCTCACTAAACCCTAACGTCTGCATGCACGGACTGCCCTGATGTAAGCGCTTAATACCAGAGATCTGGAATTATTATCCACAGAAGGGCTAAGCTGCATGGCTTATACGCCTGGGGAATGAAAGGTAATCAGGTCTGATTCACGGAAAATACCCGCTCGAATTTCCTGGATCTAAAGCCCTTCATCGGCATCAAAGCACTTTCCCTTGAAGGGATTAACTTAGAATGAGGACATTTTTGTGTGAACATGCAGAAAAAAAAATTACGATAGCTTTTTTTTTTATATTGCTGGTACACAATACCTACATGTAGAATAGGATACACGTGAGAAACAATTAGGTATCTTTATTGTCGACAATAAACTACAATGTTGCACGCCTTACTTATATGGAAACTATTTTTGACGAGAGCATCTGCTTGATAATGCTATTAAATTATGGTTCCTCTCCGGATAGATGAAATTAAAACAGAAGGCTCTCTACCCCCTTCCAGCCAGCGGTTGTCAGAGTGGAGTTTACCTGGAGAGAGTTCCGGGGGTCAACGCCCCCGCGGCCCGGTCTGTGACCAGGCCTCCTGGTGGATCAGAGCCTGATCAACCAGGCTGTTGCTGCTGGCTGCACGCAAACCAATGTACGAGCCACAGCCCGGCTGATCAGGAACTGACTTTAGGTGCTTGTCAAGCTGGCACTGGACAAGTACCTAAAGTCAGTTCCTGATCAGCCGGGCTGTGGCTCGTACGTTGGTTTGCGTGCAGCCAGCAGCAACAGCCTGGTTGATCAGGCTCTGATCCACCAGGAGGCCTGGTCACAGACCGGGCCGCGGGGGCGTTGACCCCCGGAACTCTCTCCAGGTAAACTCCACTCTGACAACCGCTGGCTGGAAAAAAACTGAATAAAGGCATACCATGAATTATTAATACATTCGTGGGGAACACTAACCCCGCAGCTCCTAGGGGAACTGGAGGAATTCAGGTACAGTCCAGTGAAGGGAAGGGAAAGTTCAATTCCTTTGATCAAGAGCCCTCCCCAGCATCACTGATGAAGTTATTATAATCAAAACTAAGCGCTAAACTCACGAAGGTCATACAGATCACAGAGGAAGTATTATTATTATTATAATCAAAAAAGAAGCGGTAAGCCACAAGGGCTATACAGCCACAGAGGAAGTAATTAAAATATTTAACGAGACACGCTAAACCAATAGAGGTCATAGCGCCTATTGGAGTGGGGGTAATCAGATTCAATCCAAGGAAAATGAGCGTAATTCGAATTCTTTGGATCAAGACATCCTTGAAGGGCAGAGGAAGTAAAAGGTAGCTCCGATTCCCTAGATCAGGAGGCATTCACTGGTGTACAAACACTTTCCTTGCAAAGAATAGGAGTCACAACTGATACATTAGATTAGTTGCAAGTAGTCATGGTCTGCATCCTGAAAGGGAGGTAATATTATCATTATGTACATGGGAAGCGCCTAACTCGTATGGGTTATATAGTGCCTGAGGAATGGGATGCAATAGGGTCAATCCAAAGAAGGAACACACAGCTATAATTACCTGGATCAAGAGCAGAATAATGTCCCATGTTATCAAATATACAGATAATCCAGCAAGAAAAAATTTATAGGAAAGTTCTGGTCATCCATGGTCATCTTCACAGAATGTGATCCAGATTAACCAGGCAGCTCCAAACGCATTGACGGTATAAAGATTTTTTTCTGTTACATGGAGCTTGAGAGAAAAAGGCGAACCTTACGTTACAGCATCAAAAAAATTTTTTTTTCCCCAAAACCGATAACAAAGCCTTCTACAAGTCACTGAACCAGTGGCCTCCTCCAGCTTATTCACTCAGTAAGGTGGGCGCAAGAAATGGAGAGCGAGAGGAAATGGGAAAGAGGGACGAGACGGAAAGGGTAAAAAGAGAACCGAGATAGGGTGAGAAATGGAAAAAAGAACATGAAATGGGGAAAAGTATAAGTGAATTTTAAATCGGAGAAAGAGGCTAAATTCAGTCATATAACGACTGAGGAATGGGAGGCGCTCAAGTTCAATGGAGGATAGATCCAATTCCTTGAATCAAGGACCCCTCATCAGCATCAAGGTAACCCCCCACCCCTTGAGTCCAGTGACCACAGTCTGATAGCCAGCTACTGCACTGCAAATAATGAACTCTTTAATTAAAATGTTATCTAGTTGAATATCGAAGTTGAGGTTTACTTGCCCAACCAGTTCTTCGACGACCGAACAGTTTTTCAGTTAAAATCCTTAAGACAATCTGTTCTTGTGTTCTATAGCGGTATAAAGACGTTCACCCACATTTGTGTTGCACCTCTTTCCTCAGAGTTTCATGTTATCTCGTATTACTGAATTGCTTTTTCCTTCTGATAGTTCTAAATGAGTGTCATCAGATTTATTTAGTACCTAAAGGTCTGAACGAGATTTCGCTATCTCTATTACTTAAGAAAAACAGGTGGAGAAATAATTATTGTGAAAAAGTGAGACTAAATCGGAGAAGGAAAATACAGGGAGATGTGGAGAGTATAAAAGTGAAGAATGGCAGAGGGGAAGAGAAAATCAGTAACAAGTCGGGGAAATAGCAGTGTAGGGAAAGGGAGATGGGAGAGAAATGAAGATGGCGGAGAGATGTATGGGAGACAAAAAATAGAGTATATCTAAGGAAGCGCTAAACCCATAGGGGATCATACAGCAATTGGGGAATGGGAGATAATTAGGTTCGAGCCAAAGAAGGGGAGGAGAGATCTAATTCTTTAGATCGAGAACCTCTAATTGACGGGCACCAGACCCATACATTATTCAGCGCTGCATGCGAGGGATAAGAGGAAGAGCATTGAGAGAAATGGGGAATTATTATAATCAAGGGGAAAGCGCTAAACCTGTAGGATTATACAGAGCCTGTCGGGGGATGTGGAACGTATTCAGGGAACTGGAGCACAGGTCCAATTCCCTAGATCTAGAGCCCCTCACCAGCATCCAGGAACCTCCCTTGAGGGGAGAAATGGGGAACCATGATAAGAGGAAGAAATGAGATTATTATTATAATCAAGGGGGAAGCGCTAAACCCGGAGGATTATACAGCGCCTGGGGGGGGGATGTGGAAGGCATTCAGGCTTAATTCGGGGAACTGGAGCACAGATCCAATTCCCTAAATCAAGAGCCCCTCACCAACATCAAGGAACCTTCCTTGAGGGGGAAGAAATGAGAGCAACAGTGGAAAAGACGAGAAAAAATGGGAGGAAAATGGAAGACGAAGAAATGAGAATAAAAATGGAAGAGGGAGAAATAGATATAACTAAACGAGGAAAAATTGATGGGAGGGAGAAATGAGAGTAAAGAAATAGAAAAGCGAGAAATTAAAATAAGAGAAAGGAGGAAATAAAAGAGGGGAGGATGAATCACATTTTGAGAGAAAATAAGAAAATGTTCAAGACAGGAATAATGGGAGGGGGAGAGGAAATGTTTGACACAATGGCGAAAACTTAAGAAATAAAAGAGGTCTTAGGAAAAAAAATGGAAGAGACAAAAATGTAATGTTTCATAATGGCTTGCTATTAAATTTTACACAACAGAACTGCAATTGCTATCAAACGATTAATAGAGTAACGCAGTATTTACCTCGCAGCCTCACTCACTACACGAAGGTCAAGAGCAGACTGACAGCAGACATCGTCCTGGCCAGCCATCACTAGGTGGAGATGCCAGCAGTAGCCAGCAACAACTTACAAGTACTTATCATACACAGCCATTTACTCTAATCCTTAACTACATTAACAGCTCATACGTTAATTATGATCTTTAACCATGATAAATTTAACTTGGCAGTCATTTTAACATAGGTATTAATTTTGATAATGTAGGGCAGTAGACTTGTTTTAGTGCTCAGGGCTGCCAACATTAAGTTGAATGCAGTGTGCATATTACATAACAATGTGTTTCGGTGACTGAGATCAGGGAAATAATACCCGTATTCTTTTAGTTCAGCCCCCACTACCTCAGTGAAGGCAAAAAGAATAATGCAGGGCGATGTATGCATGTACACTTACAATTGTATGCATATAAGCATATGTACTCGCCTAATTGTACTCGCAGGGATCGAGTCATACATATATACATAGTATCTATGTATATATACACAGTTTAGACGTCACTAAACAGCAAATATCACAAACCCCTCCTTTAGTGCAAGCACAGTATGTGTATGTACATTTGTACATATTTATGCATTGTGCATATATGTCAAACGGTATTAATGCTGCACAATTTAAGGGAAACAAATGTCTACGTCAAGACATGGTAGTATAATATGTACTGAGTTCACTGTGCTTCTTTAAATTTGTACGATACTGTAATGTAAGTTTCTTCCCACATACCTTTATCTCCGTTGACTTTTGGAAACATCAGACCCATAAGTATGCATTTTAATGAAACCAGAAACATACATGTAATCTTTAATTGAGTTTTCAACAACAACAAAAAAAATACAATCACGTGATTGGTGTGGTTTAGTTTTTTATTCGTATTTCCTATGATATTTGTAGATACAACAGACATAGCCCCACTCCATAAAGGGGGCAGTAAAGCAACAGCAAAGAACTACAGACCGATAGCACTAACATCCCATATCATAAAAATCTTTGAAAGGGTCCTAAGAAGCAAGATCACCACCCATCTAGAAACCCATCAGTTACACAACCCAGGGCAACATGGGTTTAGAACAGGTCGCTCCTGTCTGTCTCAACTATTGGATCACTACGACAAGGTCCTAAATGCACTAGAAGACAAAAAGAATGCAGATGTAATATATACAGATTTTGCAAAAGCCTTCGACAAGTGTGACCATGGCGTAATAGCGCACAAAATGCGTGCTAAAGGAATAACAGGAAAAGTCGGTCGATGGATCTATAATTTCCTCACTAACAGAACACAGAGAGTAGTCGTCAACAGAGTAAAGTCCGAGGCAGCTACGGTGAAAAGCTCTGTTCCACAAGGCACAGTACTCGCTCCCATCTTTTTCCTCATCCTCATATCCGACATAGACAAGGATGTCAGCCACAGCACCCTGTCTTCCTTTGCAGATGACACCCGAACCTGCATGACAGTGTCTTCCATTGCAGACACTGCAAGGCTCCAGGCGAACATCAACCAAATCTTTCAGTGGGCTGCAGAAAACAATATGAAGTTCAACGATGAGAAATTTCAATTACTCAGATATGGTAAACACGAGGAAATTAAATCTTCATCAGAGTACAAAACAAATTCTGGCCACAAAATAGAGCGAAACACCAACGTCAAAGACCTGGGAGTGATCATGTCGGAGGATCTCACCTCCAAGGACCATAACATTGTATCAATCGCATCTGCTAGAAAAATGACAGGATGGATAATGAGAACCTTCAAAACTAGGGATGCCAAGCCCATGATGACACTCCTCAGGTCACTTGTTCTATCTAGGCTGGAATATTGCTGCACACTAACAGCACCTTTCAAGGCAGGTGAAATTGCTGACCTTGAAAATGTACAGAGAACCTTCACGGCGCGCATAACGGAGATAAAACACCTCAATTACTTGGAGCGCTTGAGGTTCCTAAAACTGTATTCCCTGGAACGCAGGCGGGAGAGATACATGATTACATACACCTGGAAAATCCTAGAGGGACTAGTACCGAACTTGCACACGAAAATCACTCAGGGGTGTCACTAGCACGTTAAGAGACCATACAATAAGTGTCAGGGGCCCGAGACTGTTCAACTGCCTCCCAGCATACATAAGGGGGATTACCAACAGACCCCTGGCAGTCTTCAAGCTGGCACTAGACAAGCACCTAAAGTCGATTCCTGACCAGCCAGGCTGTGGCTCTTACGTTGGTTTGCATGCAGCCAGCAGCAACAGCCTGGTTGATCAGGCTCTGATCCAATAGGAGGCCTGGTCACAGACCGGGCCACGGGGGCATTGACCTCCGGAACTCTCTCCAGGTAAACATCATCCTGTAATTCTACAAATGGAATGGTCATCTAATAACAGCAACCCACAATGGGAAGCTTTGTCAGGTTTCCAGCAAATAATGAGAACAAGGATCTCTGTCAAAGAGGCATCCAAAAAACTCGTCTTCACTGGAGTTTACCTGGAGAGAGTTCCGGGGGTCAACGCCCCCGCGGCCCGGTCCGTGACCAGGCCTCCCGGTGGATCAGAGCCTGATCAACCAGGCTGTTGCTGCTGGCTGCACGCAAACCAACGTACGAGCCACAGCCCGGCTGATCCGGAACTGACTTTAGGTGCTTGTCCAGTGCCAGCTTGAAGACTGCCAGGGGTCTGTTGGTAATCCCCCTTATGTGTGCTGGGAGGCAGTTGAACAGTCTCGGGCCCCTGACACTTATTGTATGGTCTCTTAACGTGCTAGTGACACCCCTGCTTTTCATTGGGGGGATGGTGCATCGTCTGCCAAGTCTTTTGCTTTCGTAGTGAGTGATTCTCATGTGCAAGTTCGGTACTAGTCCCTCTAGGATTTTCCAGGTGTATATAATCATGTATCTCTCCCTCCTGCGTTCCAGGGAATACAGGTTTAGGAACCTCAAGCGCTCCCAATAATTGAGGTGTTTTATCTCCGTTATGCGCGCCGTGAAAGTTCTCTGTACATTTTCTAGGTCGGCAATTTCACCTGCCTTGAAAGGAGCTGTTAGTGTGCAGCAATATTCCAGCCTAGATAGAACAAGTGACCTGAAGAGTGTCATCATGGGCTTGGCCTCCCTAGTTTTGAAGGTTCTCATTATCCATCCTGTCATTTTTCTAGCAGATGCGATTGATACAATGTTATGGTCCTTGAAGGTGAGATCCTCCGACATGATCACTCCCAGGTCTTTGACGTTGGTGTTTCGCTCTATTTTGTGGCCAGAATTTGTTTTGTACTCTGATGAAGATTTAATTTCCTCATGTTTACCATATCTGAGTAACTGAAATTTCTCATCGTTGAACTTCATATTGTTTTCTGCAGCCCACTGAAAGATTTGGTTGATGTCCGCCTGGAGCTTTGCAGTGTCTGCAATGGAAGACACTGTCATGCAGATTCGGGTGTCATCTGCAAAGGAAGACACGGTGCTGTGGCTGACATCCTTGTCTATGTCGGATATGAGGATGAGGAACAAGATGGGAGCGAGTACTGTGCCTTGTGGAACAGAGCTTTTCACCGTAGCTGCCTCGGACTTTACTCTGTTGACGACTACTCTCTGTGTTCTGTTAGTGAGGAAATTATAGATCCATCGACCGACTTTTCCTGTTATTCCTTTAGCACGCATTTTGTGCGCTATTACGCCATGGTCACACTTGTCGAAGGCTTTTGCAAAGTCTGTATATATTACATCTGCATTCTTTTTGTCTTCTAGTGCATTTAGGACCTTGTCGTAGTGATCCAATAGTTGAGACAGACAAGAGCGACCTGTTCTAAACCCATGTTGCCCTGGGTTGTGTAACTGATGGGTTTCTAGATGGGTGGTGATCTTGCTTCTTAGGACCCTTTCAAAGATTTTTATGATATGGGATGTTAGTGCTATTGGTCTGTAGTTCTTTGCTGTTTCTTTACTGCCCCCTTTGTGGAGTGGGGCTATGTCTGTTTGTTTTTAGTAACTGTGGGACGACCCCCGTGTCCATGCTCCCTCTCCATAGGATGGAAAAGGCTCGTGATAGGGGCTTCTTGCAGTTCTTGATGAACACAGAGTTCCATGAGTCTGGCCCTGGGGCAGAGTGCATGGGCATGTCATTTATCGCCTGCTGACAACCTTTAAAATATAATTATTTCATTGTTGAAAGTGTTTCTTTTTTACCGCTCAATCGTTAATATGGTTTATTTATTTAGTCCAGTGTAATGAAACATAACATCTAACACCAAACAAAAAAATATAATATACGTACTAGGACGAATTAAAAAGTGGACACAAAATACCCAGTTGAAAAGTTTTGCTATTTATGCCAAATTATTCAATGCAATGAATTAGAACAATTCATGTAAATGGGTACAAAACTGAATTGCACATCTATAGCATAAGTTTATTAAATATAATAGAATATTAAATACTATAGCATAAGAATATTAAATATAAAAGAATATTAAACATAAAAGAATATTAAATATAAGAATATTAAATACTATAGCATAAAAATATAATTAAATATAAAAGTACATGTAAACAGATACAGGTAAACAGGTATTTTCAGTTAAGCAGTAGATTGTAATATATTAATTAATGAATACTTTAAAAAAATTGAACAGCAAGATAGCTGCCTCACACTGATCCCTGGAGGACCAAAAATGTTCGGTATAATTACTTACACCAGTTGCCCCTGTTCATCTAGCACCAGTTGGCTAACACCTGGGTGTTAGCCAACTGGTGTGGGGTTACATCCTAGGTAAAGGACTAAAGGGTTCTCAATAGAAATAAACCCAACAGTCTGATGTCACTGCTTTATTGGTATATTACTTAGTGTAATATACATATGTCAGAAACAAGGGTGACATCAGTTTAAATAACTAAAAAAATTATGACCCTTGCAAATGATAAACAAACAACTATTTTGTTAGATAAGATGTTTAGCCCTAAAAGTCTTCAGTATTTATAAGTGAAACTTTTTAGAACATCGTGTGGATGTCTCGACCTCACTATGTACATTGCATCAGTGTTTAGGATCATTGTTATATACTACATGCCTAATACACCACTAACTAGGCCTTGCTTTTCATCCCTTCACCCTAACCTTTTCAGGCAACTAGTCCATATACTAATTTAAATTTAATACTACTGCTACTAATAATAATAATACCATAATAATAATAATTATAATAAAATCTGTGGGGATGTTGCAATTGGAGGGTAATCTGAATTAAGATGTCAGCACACTTAAGGCAAAACAGCATGGCCAGGAGCTGAGCCTCAATCGTTGCAACCACAAATAAGCGAGTACAGCTACTGAATGAACGATGGCTGTTTTCTTCTTTGGGTCACCCTGTCTTAGCAGGAGATAGTAAAGAAACCCATTTATACACAGCATTTCGAGCAGACTTAAACTAACATTAACACAATGCTATAAAATACATGGTTATAAAGCAGTTTAAGCTGTTAAAGTATTGACAGGTAAACCATACCACGGGCGGGGATAGAACCAGCGATCAGAGAGTCTCTGATCGCCGGTTCTATCCCCGCCTGTGGTATGGTTTGTTTGCAATCGTGTCATTATGATTTCGTGAGTCATATTGACAGGTAAGAAACATGTGTAACACTGGTCACAACTCACAAGAAAAAAAATAATTTGTTGGTAATATTATTTATGTATGAATCAAAATTAATAGTGGAATGGGCAGGATAAAAATCATGATACACTGTAACCTGTTTCAAGAGAGGAATAAAAGGCAACACTAATAATAATGATGTGATTAAACTATAGTTAATAAATTTAAAATCAGGGGCAGGATTAAAGACAAAGGATACATGGTGTATTAACAAGATAGCAGTAGAATGTAACGCTGTAACTTTATAAAAAAAAAAAAATTATAGTTGAAGAAATTCATTTTGGTTAATTCCATAAATTTCACGATTCAACTATGTATTTAAAGAAACAGTACATATTTATTTTAGGTTTGATTTGAATTCCTCAAGTACAGTATGTTACAATTTTTTTATTCATCAGATACTTATTCTACATTTTAATCCTTCAATTGGCATAGAATTTCTGTAATTGTTCAAACTAACAAAAGACATAAAAAAAAGTATTGTAGCCTATTTAACGGTATTTCTAGTGTGTAAGCCTATGTTTTGTGTTACAAATTTCCAAGAAATATTTCAGGTCAGCATCAGCATTACAGTGCAGTTCTAAAACTATAGAGTGAACAGTAGTATGTATGAACAGCATTCACATTTACAGTGGTAGCTTAAAAACTTTAATGTGATGATTCTGATAACTGCCTTTGAGTGGGTGATGACATAACTTTGAACATAAAAGATTGGACTAAATCTGTGCACAAGCAAACTGTTAAATTATTCATTGTAATTCCCATGTATATTATATTGAAATAAAGATTGTGCTGTGACTGTAATGTATTGCAATAAGTCTTGGCCTGATAATATAAAAACTGCATCAACATCAAACAGTATAGGTTTGAGATCTTGAATGGCAGTGGGCATATCATTGATCTGGACCTAGAATGCTACCTTCAGGGACACTAAATTCATTGTGTACTAAAAAGAGGTGCCATTTATGGCTATATACTGTTGTTTGTTACTGAGGTATGATTGAAAATATTTGTACTGTATGTGGGTTTAGAGGCAGTCACAGCGATTTGGCTTGATATATGATACAACTATTATCTGTTTCCTTATTTTGTGCTTCTGCTCTACATCGTCAATTATGTTACTGCACTGCATGTTTTACATTAATACATTATTTAAAATGATGTAAAAGGTCTCAACGTAAATATTTTATATAATACCAGCAATATTTCCTCTAACTGGAGTCTTAAAGCTTTGAAACATAAAGATTGCTTCTCAGTTCCTTTAGTATACAATATAACCATCCATAATATTAGACTGTTTCATAATGCTGTAAGCAATTACAGTCACATTTCTGGAGTAACTCAGCTGTATATACATTGTACTTTTTTTTTATCTTACTGCCAGTACTTAAAATCTAATATCTATTAACAAAAGGTGCTAGCAATTTTTATGAACCTGCCATGTAAATATGTACTTTTAGCATACTACACTTCAAACTATAAAAAAGTTCTCCATATGTTTGATTACTGACTGATAAGGATATATTACTTTATGGTATAAATGAAATAGCCTCAACCACTGTCTATTTATATTGCAATTTAATGTCTAAGAGACATTAATTGTCAATTGGTCATAAGTTTAATTGACCTCTTGCCCGTTTCAGAGCAGGCCTTACATAGAAGCTAGTAAGCTTTACCTGCCATTTTACATGCTCATAAGGAGAACCTAAAGACATAAAACATTTTATAGGTTTCTATTCACGCTCGCATCAGAATATTAGTTTTTGAATTTGTTGCATGCTGTATGATTTAACTACCATATCCTCATTCTTCCATTTAAAATATTGTACCTATACTGTACTAAATTTATCCATGTTTACAGTTTATATCATCTATGAGCTTTGTAAACATTCCTCTATCCTCCAAAAACTTAATGGCTCTTCTTAGTCTTTCATGAGTTAGGTTTCCACCAGGAAGGAAATCATGAATGCTGCATGCAAGAATAATGAAACCACATACCCAGAGTTCCTCTACATTATCAACTAGTTGCTCAAAAGTGATACCAGCTTCAGTTCCATTAGCTTTGAGAACGTTAGTGAATATGAACCAGTATTCTTTTAGCACCTCTTCTAAATGATTGTCTAAAACTTCAATATCACTGCTCATAAAAAACATGGACATTATATCACCAACTGGGTTACCAATATTGCAAAACTGCCAATCTATAACTATGGCATTACTTTCATCATCAGAAAATAGAAGTTGGCCTGCCCAAAAATCCCCGTGAATAATTGTGTTAAGAAGCGGATACTTCAGTGGGTAACTATAAATAGATTTGGTTGCGGGTATTAAAGCTTTAAAGGACTCTGAAGTTGGAGTACCTTCATACATCTCCACAAGTGTTTTAAGGTTGGGAATGAAAAACTGGTCAAGAACATCTGTGTCGAGTGGTTTAGTAATTTCTCCAAGATTTTTTCTGTCTGCATTGTGTGCCAAAAAAATGTATCCAGTGGCATGTATAAAAGCAATAGCCTTGAGTGCTGCTTTAGTCTGAGCAAATGTACTGCCCTCTTTTATAATCACTGTTTTGTGATTTTCAGCTTTCAAATTATTCATCACGATGGTTGCACAGTCCTGTGCATAGGTAGCGAAGTAGCATTCAGGAATTGGCAAGACCATTCCACTCTTGAGGCAAATCCTCTGATATTCTGGGTTTCTAGTTATCTCATAGAATTTTACTTCACGTTCTGCAAAGCCTCCATCCAACATAAACTTCCTTCTTGCTTCAAGTTGAGGGAGAAACTTGAACACTAGTTGAATTTCTGCTTCTTCCAAACATTCACTTTTATACCTCACTCTTACATAGGCAATATCACTTAAAAATCCTTCACATACAGTTGGTAACACACATTGCCATGAGAGAGGAGTAACTGAAGAGCAAAATTTTTGTGAGAGAAGCTTTCCCAGCCACTGCTTAGTTATTTCCTTCTCACTGTTAAGAGGTACCAATTCTGAGATATCCATTTTACCTCAGTGTTTATAATGTCCAATGATAGTGCAAACACAGTCTGTAATAAATTATAAAATATGCAGTATATCACTATAAATATTATAGCATCAGAAGCAAATTTTAAAAAGTGTAAATAGAAATTTTTTAAAACCACAATGCATTTTTAGTTAATTATTTTGTGAAATTTAAAATTCTGACCTTTATTTTGGTAAATAAAAGAACAGAAGTGATAAAAAATAAAGGGTATAATCTCTAGCCAAATAGGACTATCATATATAACTGTGAAACACTCAATTATTATGTGTGCATGCCTGGACCTCGCCATGTACATTGCACCACTTCTGATAATCTTATGTATGCCTAATCCCTCATCTGTCATTTGATCTCCCAGCTTTTACTTTCCACCATCCATTATAAACAGCTAACCCTGTACACTTCTTTTAAAGCTGATAAAATCCTGTAAGACAAAATGGATTATAAAAAAATTTTTACACCTATTAGGTATTTCTGTTCTAGACAGTCAAAAATGCTACTTACATTATAGATTATTTAACAGTCTGTATATGTACAACACACAGTGGCAAAGGTGTCTATGAAATACAAGGTGAACCACAAGATAGGCAAGGAAAAAAGTTAGGCGGTGTGCTGTGGCATCTGAAGAGGTAAAATAATGGGAATGTACCACAGTACAGTAGGGCCCCGATTTATGAGGTTCCGAGTTACGAAGTTTAGCACTTGCGGCATTGGCACTTTGGACCTAATTAATATCCTATGAATAAGTGACATACCTTCGACAGTGGGGACTACTTAAGCTGGCAGAAAAACATTTGCAGAAGGTGGTGCTTTGGCTGGTGGTTAGAAGTAAACATTCTGCTCATGCTGTGTACTCTCACCTCCATGTGTTTGCTGTATTTTTTGAGAATTTCTCTTAGAAAACAGCAGTACATCATGACTGAACAGTGAAAGAGTAATGGTAGTGATACCCAGGTACCATGGAAAAGGAAATCTATGCCCTCTGAATTTATGTACAGTATAGGCAGTTAAAAAAATGCATGTTGAAGGTAAAAGGTTGGGTAAAAATTCTTTTGGGAATTAAAAGAAAAATTAGGACTCTGGAAGGCACTAACCCCATTTTGCATTTTTTGTTATGGGAAAATGTGTTCTGAGTACTGTACTGAACAATCAACTTAACACTTAATTTTCAAGAAAACATTATTGTAAGTTGAGGCACTTGCATATACTGTACAAATACAGTGGACCCCCAGTTAACGATATTTTTTCACTCCAGAAGTATGTTCAGGTGCTAGTACTGAACGAATTTGTTCCCATAAGGAATATTGTGAAGTAGATTAGTCCATTTCAGACCCCCAAACATACACGTACAAACGCACTTACATAAATACACTTACATAATTGGTCGCATTCGGAGGTGATCGTTATGCGGGGGTCCACTGTACTCTTATATGGGTCTGTGGCATGAGTTTCAAAAATTACAGTGAGGAGGACGCTAGAGGCAGTGACAATGCCATGTTTGAGAGCAATGAGTGGTGTGAATACTGTGCAAAGAATTTGGAATGCGAAGCTTGAGCATTTATAGAGGATGGAGCAAAAGAGGACAACAATGAGGATGTACGTATATAACCCCTTCCCTCTACAACCCTTCCTGGGTTGTCCCAGGAAGGGCTGAAGAGAAGGGGTAAAGCAGGTTTTGAGTGCTCGGAGCTTAAACATTCAACAGGCATGTGTGAGTATGTTAGATTGGATTAAGAGGAGGTAAGTAGTTTTTATGAAGGGATTCTGGGAAACTGGTTAGCTAGACTTGATTCCTGGAGGTGGAAAATACAGTGCCTATGAATCAATTAACAAAAATATTTAATACTATTCATGCCACAACTTATCAAAATAACCTTAAATGTTATTTGCCTACCCTAGCAATTTTTTTCATGACATGCCATTGGGCAGTATCTGGATGGGTAAGGCCAGTAACTAAACTTTTCCCTTGAATAATACATATATCAACTTTACCTCTCAAGCTCTTCTCTACTGAATCAATGTGGTATTGAATAACTATTGTATCTGAAACCATTTATGCAACAAAAATCAGTAAGCAGAACTAGCTATGATTTTAGAAGTACAGATCCTAATATTACTAAACCTACAAAGCCTTCATTCAAAATCTTCTGACCTTGACTTATGACAGTAGAATAAATATTTAGAAGGCTGAAACAAATCTCAGAGACAAAAAATATACTCTATTATCTAGTTTGTGGTATGTGACTTTTATATGACAAACTGTAAGAACTCCTATGCTGCTATCAGTACCAGTTTATTGCTATCATAAGTTCCTACTACAAGTATAAGATAAACTTTACTTAGAAAATCTACAAATTATTGTCAGGAAAATATTACCATATAAATTATTACAATGGTCTGAATACTGCACATAAATTTTATAGGCAAACATTAAAGACAAATTATGTATTTATATCCAAGGATAGCCCAGCCAAATTAAACAAGTGTGACATACATACTACCAAAACCAGATTGCTACTAATGTGAGCAATTTGTTTTCATATTACAAAAAGCATTTTTTACAATGTAGAGAATTAAAACAATTCAAAGCCCATGAGTCACATTCTACAATCAATATCCATAATTTGCTCATATACATAGACCAGCAGTCATATTACAGAAACCACCAATATGTAAACAAAAAAAATCCCACTTGAGGTGTGAGATAATTAAGTTTTACCTAAGAAAATGAGAGAATAAATTTGCTCAAGAGCCCTTCACTAATTCAAGGTAACCCTCCCCCTTGAAGGACATGATATGATGAGACACTTTGCTTTGTGTGTAGAAAACAATGGAGCAATGTCTAGGCATGATAGTGGCTTTCTTTGTAATTAATATTTTACAGTATATAAACCACATATTGTAAGCTTTGCAAGGAAATAGACAATTTCATTTCATTTGCTTACTACAAAGCCATGAATTCATAGTATACCAACTTTGCCACTCTGTGGTTAAGTCAGAATCAGTAGGAGTACTAGTCAACAAGTAGATGACAAAGAGTAAGGAAAGAGCATAAGCCTTAATTACAAATGTTTCACTCAAAGAATGCTTTATCAAGCTGTCTTGTAGTGAATTATCATAATTAAGTTTTATGTTACTTCATTTGTCTGTCTTTAAAGTTGGTATAGCCATAGGCTTGCAATTGTAAGGATGCTGCATCAATATCCAGTACTTTGTACACCATTTGTTACTGTCATTAAAGAGTGAGAGCTCATTTGCTCAATAGGTTTTTTTGGTCATTGCCATGTTGAATAACATAATGACAAAAATTAAGAGATCATCCTGTTGCTCAATGGTCAAGGATAGCACTTCAGCCACTATCAGGCTGGTATTTTTGTTGACCAAGGATAGCACTTTGGTCCCCATTATACTGTAATGGATATGTGGGTAGACCAGGGCATGCAAGCCACGTGCAGCAACAGCTAGGTTGTTCAGACTTTCTCCAGGAGAGCCAACAGAAAACACTCAAACCAAGCCACTTTACTTTTGTCTATTCTGAATAGCTAAAAATTTAAACTGCAGTGCCTTTTACAAAGAATCTCAAGCAGTAACCATAAAGTATGGGTATTGGGTGTACATATAGTAAATTACAGTGCTGTTTTCACAATATGTGATGTGCTAAACCTGTGTGAGCCATTCAGCACAAGGAGTGGTGGAGGCTTGATCCTCCATCCACTAATCTTAAGACAGACATGCTACTCTTCCATCCAACCAAGTGGATAGTAGAGCTGTCAAAAACAATATAAGGCATCACTAATGACCATAGAGTACATGCTAATAAAAACAAATACATTACCATATAGGTAAATTAGCTATTATCATACACAGATATTTTCTAGGTTAAGTAATCATAATGTAGTATGTCAGTTATGGTTTTTAGCCAGATACCGCTATAGAAAATATGAATTATAAGTTAATTAAAAGTGAAATAAGTTACTCATGCTGTACCGTTGCATAATGCTTATATGACAGAATTATATTAAGAAGTATGTAAGTGTTAGGATTAGTTTGCCAGAAATGCTTTGCATAGATGGCATTCTTTTAAACATTAATTGTATCAGATTTTATTTGTATCATAACTAACCAAATGCAGTGTTACTGTAACTTCTGCCTATGTTTATGAGAAATAAAGCTTTTATTTTGTTAGAACAAAAATGATAACTTACTTGCATATATGACAGTAAGACTGATATACCTTAAGTTTGTTTAGGTACAATTTTGGATGATTATAAGTCTTACACAGGAACATATGTGAAAATTACTTAGAATAACCCACCCCCCCAAAATTGTCGAGTAACTTATTTTCATTGGGGTCCTTGAACAGTACTGTAAAAAAAATGGGAAACCATTAGCCACATAGCTTGACTTTACTAGCTTATTTTAAATTAAATTATACATAATTTACTACATAAACAATCGTAAACGTTAAAAAATTATGTTATGTACAAGACTTAAAAATAAAAACAGACTTGCTTACTAAAATCAGTCAAATTAATAACAGTACTAAACTTACAAGTATTACCTGTTATATAATCCTTAAACTCCAGCTTTGACATTTACCTGACGAATCAGCTGATCAGTGGCAGTAGTGGGAGGCAGTGTATATGTGGCGTCAGTGGCTCACTCAATTACTTATCAGTGATAAACAAAAAAAGATCTTGCTTCATGTGTGTGACGCGTGGTAATACCTCACTGGAGCCACGTTAACCAGTCTATATTCTCTTTTATTTTTCATGACGATGTTGCCACCATTTACAGTAAATATAAGTGTTGTATGCCATACAAAATAGTATTACCTACATAATATTAATTCCAGGTTTGCTGAAAGTCAACCCAGGTGAAAATCCATAATGTTGAAAATAATGATGACGTTGCAAATAATCTTGATTTCCCTCTTAATGATAAGAAGCACATTTCGAAGTAAACACTTTGCTGTGTAAATATATATATATATATATATATATATATATATATATATATATATATATATATATATATATATATATATATATATATATACGTATATATATATATATATATATATATATATATATATATATATATATATATATATATATATATATATATATATATATATATATATATATATATATAATTTTTTTTATTAACACACTGGCCGATTCCCACCAAGGCAGGGTGGCCCGAAAAAAGAAAAACTTTCACCATTATTCACTCCATCACTGTCTTGCCAGAAGCATAATGTGAAGCATAATGTGAGTGTAGCATGCAGTTGAAAAAAGTGCAACAAAGGAAGTATGAAAATTTTCGTACCTGCCCGAGAAGTGACATAGTACAATTTCAGTAAAATAAATATTTATAAAAAAATTCTATTGCATATATGAATTCTGTAGTGGTCTGGATCTACACAGAAGGTTTTTATTGACTTTCCAGATCAATGAGAAATTGTTTTATATGGAGCCCTCCAGCACCAGGTCGAAATATGTCTGCATGTTTTCCTTATCACATTTAAACTGTTGAATGATGGGTGACACGAGGCAAGACTTCGCTTGGGTAGTGGAGGAAAGGTGGGAATGTTTATTAAGAAGGTTAAAAGGAATCCCTCAAGGGAAGTAAGTGCCTTGATGCTGGTAAGGGACCTTGATCCAAGGAATTGAACCTGTCCTCCCCTTCCTTGGATCGAGTCTGAATGTCTCCCATTCCCCAGGAGTTGCATGACCCCTGTGAATTAATGTACTGCTACTAATAATAATAATAATAAAGGAGAAGGCAAAGGAATGTAGTGTATTTAATGACATTAATAATAATATTAAAATGGGCCAAAAATAAGTAAAGATAAAACAAAAAAATATAAACAGTATAAACATGAAAATTCAAGGAAAACAACACCAAAATTTAATATACCGTTTGCTTTTCCTGGAGGGATTTGTCAGTCATCAGAGAAGTGGGTAATGGAAGCCGAGAGAACTAGTCACTGAACATACATGGTTCTAGCTAGATAACTGGTGCAAGCTCATAAAGACGAAGAAAAAATATACCGTAAGATGTGCACAGTTTATTTTAGAATGTGAGGGCTGTAAAAACATCTGGGCCCATTCATCGCTACAAGAAAAGCTATGAACGTGGGAAGTACGGACGTAAAATACTGTATATATTAATATTTAAAGAAACAAACGGTGAAAGGAAAGTAAATTTAAGGCTGAGCAAAGAACACATTACTAAAATTTGGGAAACGTATGGTTACTGAGATGAGATGATGAGGGAATATGTAAGACTAGAGTTGTATCAGCTCATGATATATTTAGTGTTGAGTTCCATACTGGTGACTGTGGAGACATCACTACCTTCTTCAAGAACTAACTACCTCTACAACCTCCACCTAACACAGCCAACTATCCATGCCACTGATGTTGGGAGGAATAAGAAAAGAGCGTTTGTTAATGACAACGAAATTGACCAAATACCTGAGAATGAAGATATGAAGCACACTGGGTTCTTGGATAAGAAAGTACCAGGAAGTCTTCCTTTATCGAGTGTGGGTATTTCAAGGGAGGGTAGTCTGAATGACATTCAGCACTCACTCAAACGTTCGAGTTTTTATGGACTTAACGATGGTCTTCAGAAAGTGAACGAAAGCCCCAGATTACCAAGAGAGAGTACAATTCAACTGCTGCGTCTTCTAACACAGCCTTCCACCACTTGTAGAAGGCTTGTGAGAGTAGGGGGTCGTTCCTGCCTTGGAGCCTTCGATGGATCAAAGGTGGGTACAGTTAAGGAATATTTTGTCAAGATAGTACGTATTTCTCCTGAGGTGGATATCATGATGATCTGCTTAGTTACCCAGTGTAACCAATTAAAAAAAAGTTCCCCCCCGTCTCTCTCTCTACATATATATATATATATATATATATATATATATATATATATATATATATATATATATATATATATATATATATATATATATACATACATACATATATGTATGTATCCTAGGTAGTAGGTTGGTAGACAGCAACCACCCAGGGAGATACTACTGCCCTGCCAAGTGAGTGCAAAACGAAAGCCTGTAATTGTTTTACAAGATGGTAGGATTGCTGGTGTCCATTTTTTGTCTCATAAACATGCAAGGTTTCAGGTACGTCTTGCTACTTCTACTTACACTTAGGTCACACTACACATGCATGTACAAGCATATATATATACACACCCCTCTGGGTTTTCTTCTATTTTCTTACTAGTTCTTGTTCTTGTAAATTTCCTCTTATCTCCATGGGGAAGTGGGACAGAATTCTTCCTCCGTAAGCTATGCGTGTTGTAAGAGGCGACTAAAATGCCAGGAGCAAGGGGCTAGTAACCCTTTCTCCTGTATAAATTACTAAATTTAAAAAGAGAAACTTTTGTTTTTCTTTTTGGGCCACCCCGCCTTGGTGGGATACGGCCGGTTTGTTGGAAAAGAAAAAAATATGTATGTATGTATGTGTACTCACCTATTTGTGGTTGCAGGGGTCGAGTCTTAGCTCCTGGCCCCGCCTCTTCACTGGTTGCTACTGGGTCCTCTCTCTCCCTGCTCCATGAGCTTTATCAAACCTCGTCTTAAAACTATGTATGGTTCCCGCCTCCACTACGTCACTTTCTAGGCTATTCCACTGCCTGACAACTCTATGACTGCAGAAATACTTTCTAACAACCCTTTGGTTCATCTGACTCTTCAACTTCGAATTGTGACCTCTTGTTTCTGTGTCCCCTCCCTGGAACATCCACCTTGTCTATTCTGCGCAGTATTTTATATGTCGTTATCATGTCTCCCCTGACCCTCCTGTCCTCCATTGTCGTCAGGCCGATTTCCCTTAACCTTTTTCATAGGACATTCCCCTTAGCTCTGGAACTAACCTTGTCGCAAACCTTTGCACTTTCTCTAATTTCCTGATGTACTTGATAAAGTGCGGGTTCAAAACAAGTGCTGCATACTCCAGTATGGGCCTGACGTACACGGTGTACAGTGTCTTGAACGATTCCTTACTAAGGTATCGCAACGCTGTTCTCAGGTTTGCCAGGTGCCCATATGCTGCAGCAGTTATCTGATTGATGTGTGCTTCCGGAGACATGTTCGGTGTTATACTCACCCCAAGATCTTTCTTCTTGAGCGAGGTTTGCAGTCTTTAGCCACCTAGCCTATACTCCGTCTGCAGTCTTCTGTGCCGTTCCCCGATCTTCATGACTTTGCATTTGGCGGGGTTAAATTCGAGAAGCCAGTTGCTGGACCAGGTGTCCAATCTGTCCAGGTGTCTTTGAAGTCCTGCCTGACCCTCATCTGATTTAATTCTCCTCATTAACTTCACATCATCTGCGAACAGGGATACTTCTGAGTCTAACCCTTCCATCATGTCATTCACATATATCAAAAATAGCACTCGTCCTAGGACCGACCCCTGTGGGACCCCGCTCGCCACAGGTGCCCACTGTGATACCTCATCATGTACCATGACTCGTTGTTGCCTCCCTGTCAGGTACTCTCTGATCCATTGCAGTGCCCTTCCTGTTATATGCGCCTGATCCTCTAACTTCTGCACAAATCTCTTGTGAGAAACTGTGTCAAAGGCCTTCTTGCAGTCCAAGAAGATGCAATCAACCCACCCCTCTCTCTCGTGACTTACTACTGTTACTTTATCATAAAACTCCAAAAGGTTTGTGACACAGGATTTGCCTTCCATGAATCCTTGCTGGTTGGCGTTTATACTCTTGTTCCGTTCCAGGTTCTCCACCACTCTCCTCCTGATGATCTTCTCCATAACTTTGCATACTATACACGTCAGTGACACAGGTCTATAGTTTAGTGCATCTTTTTTGTCTCCTTTTTTAAAAATGGAAGCTACATTTGCCGTCTTCCATACCTCAGGTAGTTGCCCAGTTTCCAGGGATGTGCTGAAGATTGTGGTAAGTGGCACACACAGCATATCCGCTCCATCTCGAAGGACCCACGGGGAGATGTCCGGTCCCATTGCCTATGAGGTATCGATGTCCCTTAGCAGCTTGTTCACCTCCTCCTCATTTGTATGTATGTCATCCAACACTTATTGGCATATTCCTTGCTGGTGTCCCCCTCTGTTCTGTACCCACAGAGGCCTTCCTGCGTGTGTGTGTGTGCGCGTGCGTGCGTGCGTGTGTGTGCGTGTGTGCGTGTGCATGTGTGTGTGTGTGTGACTCGAGTCTTGCCACCTCAGCCAGTGTGTCCACCATCACCCTGTTGTTTTCTTCGTACTCCTCTCTTGGCCTCCTGCAGTTCTGTGGTGGGTTATACATCACTCCAATGACTACTTTATGTTCTCCGGACTGAATTGTACCTACAATGTAGTCTCTTTCTCCAATCATGTCCATGCCTTCCATTTCCTCAAATCCCCATCGGTGTTTTATGAGCAGTGCAACCCCTCCTCCCCCTCTACTCCTTCTATCTTTCCTCAGGATCTGGTATCCTGTTGGGAAGATTGTGTCTGTTATTGTCTCAGCGAGTTTTGTTTCTGTGACTGCTATGATGTCTGGGGATTTTTCACTGATTCTTTCATTCCACTCCTCATGTTTATTCGTTATTCCATCCGCGTTTGTGTACCAAACCTTTAGTTTCTTTTCTATCATTGTGGTCATGCAAGAATATTGGGGTTGGGGGAGCGAGAGCCTTGGTGGGGGCCTATATGGGGCTGTGGTGTAGGTGGGGTTTGTGTTGATGGGGGTGGGGTCAGAATGCCCATAAGGGACAGCTGTTGGGGTGAGGTTTGTGATATGGGGGTTGGTGGCAGAGGGAACAGTGAGTGGGTTGTAGTATAGGTTGCTCAGTTGCGTTGGGAATGTCGCGGGTGGAGTCTTTTGGTGGGAGATTCTGTGGGGTGTGTTTGCCCTTCCTCCTGTGTCTGTGCTCATTTTCATTGCTTCTCGTTCTTCCTTGCGTCTCTGTACCCTCTCTTTCAGTGTAGTCCTTTCTTCT
Source organism: Cherax quadricarinatus (assembly GCF_038502225.1). NCBI lineage: Eukaryota > Metazoa > Arthropoda > Malacostraca > Decapoda > Parastacidae > Cherax > Cherax quadricarinatus. Next base: position 23,284,203 of record NC_091339.1, read on the forward strand.
TGTGTTCTGTCGCGGTCGAGGTATACTCTCTGGTACCCCTCTTTGTCAGTCTTGCTTTCTCTTGCAGAATCCTGGTTCGAACTGATTCTTCCTTGAAAATTACTCTGACAGGCCGTATCCTTCCACTCGCAAACCACCCTATTCTCTGAAAATTTGTCACCTGGGTCATATTGCCCTCCCCTATTGTTTTCATGATGCCTTCAATCATTTTGTTCTCCTCCTGTTTTATTTCTTCAAAGTTGGCCCCCTTGGCTTCTTGGAGCCCGTACACAAAAACTGACCTCGCCCTTTCCTCCTCCCACTGAGTCTCCATCTGCATCCTCTGATGGTGTGTGTGTGCGTGTGTGCGTGTGTGCATGTGTGTGTGTGTGTGTGTTTGTGCGTGTGTGTGTGTGTGTGTGTGTGTGTGTGTGTGTGTGTACTCACCTATTTGTACTCACCTATTTGTGGTTGCAGGGGTCGAGTCCTAGCTCCTGGCCCCGCCTCTTCACCGGTTGCTACTAGGCCCTCTCTCTCCCCGCTCCATGAGCTTTATCAAACCTCGTCTTAAAACTGTGTGTGTGTGTGTGTGTGTGTGTGTGTGTGTGTGTGTGTGTGTATGTGTGTGTGTGCCGAATAAGTAAAACTTGCGATTTTAGCTTAAATAGCAACGCACCTCTTGCTGAATAGGGCAAGCGAAATTTTGTGTATGCAATAATTTCGCAGAAATCATTTTGAATCTAACGAGAAAAAATATATTTCATTGTGCTTGTTTATTATTAAATTATTTAAACTTATATAAATATATTTAGTTGGATTACGCTAAATTAAATTATCTTTGTTATAAAAAGGTTAGGTAAATTTCCTAGGGTTCTTTTTGTATTAACATAAACGAAAAAAATATCTTTAAAATTATAAGAAAATTTTAGAAAGGACTTAATTTTAAGAGTTCTTGCAAATTGACCAGTTTTACCTATACGGTAAGACTGAGGCAAGGCAGAAGGTATCAGAGAATTTCCCTTGCTTCCTGTTGTTCTCTTGCAACAGTGCATAGCTCCTGACGACGCACAAGAATGCGAAAGATCTAGAGCTAAAGATTTCCATTCCAATTTGGCTTGTTCTGCGTTGTTAAGATCGCCTGTTTGCAACTATTGCATATATATATATATATATATATATATATATATATATATATATATATATATATATATATATATATATATATATATATATATATATATATATATATATATATATATATATATATATATATATGTATATATATATACATATATATATATATATATATATATATATATATATATATATATATATATATATATATATATATATATATTCTCCCTGGATAAGATGAGTAGAATTCTTCCTCCGTAAGCTGTGTGTCGTAAGAAGCGATTAAAATGCCGGGAGCAAGAGTCTAGTAACCCCTTCTCCTGTATGCTTTACTAAATTAAAAAAAAAGAAAAAACGGCCGGTTTGTTGAAAAAAGAAGATATATATATATATATATATATATATATATATATATATATATATATATATATATATATATATATATATATATATATATATATATATATATATATATATGCAAGGAATTCGAAAGGGCAGGCGAAATATGCAATACAGTTGCAAACAGGCGATCTTAACAACGCAGAACAAGCCAAATTGGAATGGAAATCTTTAGCTCTAGATCCTTCGCATTCTTGTGCATCGTCAGGAGCTATGCACTGTTGCAAGACAACAACAGGTAGCAAGGGAAATTCTCTGATACCTTCTGCCTTGCCTCAGAGAATTTCCCCTTATACCTGTTGCTGTCTTGCAACATTGCATAGTTCCTGACGACGCACGTGAATTCGAAATATCTAGAACTAAACATTTCCATCCCCAATTGGTTGCTCTGCATATATATATATATATATATATATATATATATATATATATATATATATATATATATATATATATATATATATATATATATATATATATATATATATATATATATATATATTAGGTAGTAGGTTGGTAGACAGCAGCCGCCCAGGGAGGTACTACCGTTCTGCCAAGTGAGTGTAAAACGGAAGCCTGTAATTGTTTTACATGATGGTAGGATTGCTGGTGTCTTTTTATTCTGTCTCATACACATGCAAGATTTCAGGTACGTCTTGCTACTTCTACTTACACTTAGGTCACACTACACATACATGTACAAACATATATATACACACCCCTCTGGGTTTTCTTCTATTTTCTTTCTAGTTCTTGTTCTTGTCTATTTCCTCCTACCTCCATGGGGAAGTGGAACAGAATTCTTCCTCCGTAAGCCATGCGTGTTGTAAGAGGCGACTAAAATGCCGGGAGCAAGGGGCTAGTAACCTCTTCTCCTGTATATATTACTAAATGTAAAAGGAGAAACTTTCGTTTTTCCTTTTGGGCCACCCCGCCTCGGTGGGATACGGCCGGTGTGTTGAAAGAAAGATATATATATATATATATATATATATATATATATATATATATATATATATATATATATATATATATATATATATATATGTCGTGCCGAATATGTAAAACTGGTCAATTAGCAAGAACTCAATTAAAATTAAGTCCTTTCTAAAAATTTCTCTTATACATTTAAAGATATATATTTTTCATTAATGTTAATGTAAAAAATTTTAATTTTGCACCAAAAGAATCTTAGAAAACTTACCTAACCTTATTATAACAAGAGCACTTTATTTTAGCTTAACCCAACTAAATATATTTTAGATTTGTTTACAATAATTTAATACTAAAGATACACAGTGAAATATATTTTTTTCGTTAGGTTTAGAATGATTTTGACGACATTATTGCATACACAATTTTTCACTTGTCCTATATGGCAAGATGAGCGTTGCTATTTAAGCCAAGATCGCAAGTTCTGCTTATTCGGCACGACATATATATATATATATATATATATATATATATATATATATATATATATATATATATATATATATATATATATATATATATATATATATGTCGTGCCGAATAGGCAGAATTTGCGACCTTGGCTTAAATAGCAACGTTCATCTTGCCATATAAGACGAGTGAAAATTTGTGTATGCAATAATTTCGCCAAAATCATTCTGAACCTAACGAAGAAAATGTATTCCACTGTGTTTGTTTAGTATTAAATTACTGTAAACAAATCTAAAATATATTTAGTTTGGTTAGGCAAAAATAAATTGTTCTTGTTATAATAAGGTTTGTTTAGTATTAAATTACTGTAAACAAATCTAAAATATATTTAGTTTGGTTAGGCAAAAATAAATTGTTCTTGTTATAATAAGGTTAGGTAAGTTTTCTAAGATTCTTTTGGTGCAAAATAAAAAAATTTTACATTAACATTAATGAAAAAAATATATCTTCAAACGTATAAAAGAAAATTTCAGAAAGGACTTAATTTTAAATGAGTTCTTGCTAATTGACCAGTTTTACATATTCGGCACGACATATATATATATATATATATATATATATATATATATATATATATATATATATATATATATATATATATATATATATATATATATATATACATACATATATATATATATATATATATATATATATATATATATATATATATATATATATATATATATATATATATATTTATAGGTAGTAGGTTGGTAGACAGCAACCGCCCAGGGAGGTACTACCGTCCTGCCAAGTGAGTGTAAAACGAAAGCCTGTAATTGTTTTACATGATGGTAGGATTGCTGGTGTCCTTTTTTCTGTCTCATGAACATGCAAGATTTCAGGTACGTCTTGCTACTTCTACTTACACTTAGGTCACACTACACATACATGTACAAGCACATATATACACACCCCTCTGGGTTTTCTTCTATTTTCTTTCTAGTTCTTATTCTTGTTTATTTCCTCTTATCTCCATGGGGAAGTGGAACAGAATTCTTCCTCCGTAAGCCATGCGTGTTGTAAGAGGCGACTAAAATGCCGGGAGCAAGGGGCTAGTAACCTCTTCTCCTGTATATATTACTAAATGTAAAAGGAGAAACTTTCGTTTTTCCTTTTGGGCCACCCTGCCTCGGTGGGATACGGCCGGTGTGTTGAAAGAAGAAAGAATATATATATATATATATATATATGTGTGTGTGTGTGTGTGTGTGTGTGTGTGTGTGTGTGTGTGTGTGTGTGTGTGTGTGTGTGTGTGTGTGTGTGTGTGTGTGTGTGTCGTGCCGAATAGGCAGAACTTGCAATCTTGGCTTAAATAGCAACGCTCATCTTGCCATATAGGACAAGCGAAAATTTGTGTATGCAATAATTTCGCCAAAATCATTCTGAACCTAACGAAAAAAATATATTTCACTGTGTTTGTTTAGTATTAAATTACTGTAAACAAATCTAAAATATATTTAGTTGGGTTAGACTAAAATAAATTGTTCTTGTTATAATAAGGTTAGGTAAGTTTTCTAAGATTCTTTTGGTGCGAAATTAAAAATTTTTACATTAACATTAATGAAAAAAATATATCTTTAAACGTATAAGAGAAAATTTTTGAAAGGACTTAATTTTAAATGAGTTCTTGCTAATTGACCAGTTTTACATATTCGGCACGACATATATATATATATATATATATATATATATATATATATATATATATATATATATATATATATATATATATATATATATATATATATATCCACACACAAGAAGTATGACTCAACCCCTGCAACCACAATTAGGTGAGTACACACACACACACACACACACACACACACACACACACACACGGGGCCAGGAGCTATGAATCGACTCTTGTAGCCACAAATAGGCGAGTACACGCATACATACATACATATTGGTATTAAAAGAGGGGCTGATTTTTTATTTGCTTTATCATACTATTCCACTCTTGTCAGCTCATGTGCCTGGATGACGACGTAATGATACGCCCTCTCCACTGCCTCGTCTACTCCTTCGGGGTTGGCAACGACTTCACCTTTGATGAACACATGCAGGTAAATTAATTATGTATGAAACTTGAGCTATATGCTAAACTTCATTAACCATTCGGGGGATGTAGGTGCTTTGATGGATCTTCCCTAGCCTCTGTATGATCCTAATGGATCATAATAATGATAATTCGTTATTGCCTTCATGGTGTAGGACTTCGGCTGTGAGGTACACGCCTTCGACCACGACGAACATCACGAAATCTACGACTTTAGGATCGGTCCCACCGCCTTCTTCCACAAGACCAGGATAGGCACCAGGACCCGTTACTTCAGGTGAGTCCTGTCACAGGTTACTTCTGGTGAGTCCTTTCCCAAGCTACCTCTGGTGTTTCATGTCCCAGGTTACTTCTGCTACGTCCTGTCTCAGGTTACTTCTCGTGTGTCCTGTCCCAGGTTACTTCAGGTGAGTCCTGTCCCAGGTTACTTCTAGTGTGTCTTGTCCCAGGTTACGTCAGATGTGTCCTGTCCTAGGTTACTTCTAGTGTGTCTTGTCCCATGTTACTTCTGGTGAATCCTGTCCCAGGTTACTTCTAGTGTGTCCTGACTCAGGTTACTTCAGGTGTGTCCTGTCCCAGGTTACTTCTAGTGTGTCTTGTCCCAGGTTACTTCAGGTGAGTCTTGTCCCAGGTTACTTCTAGTGTATCCTGTCTCAGGTTACTTCAGGTGAGTCCTGTTCCAGGTTACTTCTAGTGTGTCCTGTTCCAGGTTACTTCTAGTGTGTCTTGTCCCAGGTTACTTCAGGTGAGTCCTGTCCCAGGCTGTCTCTAGTTAGTTTTGTCCCAGGCTACTTACGGTGTGCCCTGTTCTAGGCTTTTTAATGAAGCTATTCTAGAGTGAAAATGTCCCTGAGCTTTGGAGTTTGAAGGTGACCATCTTGCTAGCTTATAAGGTTTAATTTTAGGTGGTACATGTATAACCAACAGCCTGAATGAGGATCAAGCTCCAACAACCTCTCTTGTTGAATACACTTCATGGAACACAAAACATCCTAGAGGGTAACAAGACAAGCTATTTCGAGAATCTTTCGAAGTAGAAGGATATGGTTGACAGTTTTCTTTGAGTTTCCAAAAGAGAATTCAGTTGAGACTACTACAGATCAGGCAGAGCTCCCACTAGTTAATTTTATGCGTTAATATATTACAACACTCGATAACCCTGTATAGATTTCATATATTGTTTTACCCGTGCATTTTTCAGTAATTCATTATGCATGGAGGAAAAAAAAAAGGATTTTGAATTGTTCCCGAAGGGTTATTAACCCTATTGCCTCTCCTGTAGGATGTTGGCAGATCACGGGCAACAGGTTGTAGAAAACTTGCTCATTCGTTTCGGCTTGCCCTTTGATCGAACTTGGATCCTTTTAGTTGTGAGCAGAACGCATTATCACCAAGCAGTCTTTAACATATCACTCCCTTCAAGGGAGAATACCGGCGTGAGGAGGTACTTGTGCCTCCTCCCATGGGAGACTTAGGTCTCAGACACTCCCTAAAGAGGGAGCCAAGGCCGGGCCACCACTTGGAAAAGGCCCGGGCCGGGAAAATACCGGCGAATCTTTAATAATAATAATAAGAATACCGGCGAATAAAAAAAAAGGGTAAATAACATGATTTTTTATATTGATTACTCTGTATTGATCCTATATGTTATAAAGATCGAACAAAGCTAAATAGTGTAGCTATAGAGTGTTCCAATGTTTCATTTAATTGTACCAAGTGATTTTTCTAAGTTAAATGCTTGATTTATGTATCGTAATGCTATAGTTTATGGGCTATGACGGGTTGTGCATATAAGCCCTATGAACAGTATTTTACTGATTGAAAATACAATATCAAGGATTCACACAGTACAAAATTATCAAATTTCTTCTGTTTCCATCAGGTACTGCGAGAACTCGACCCAAGGCCGCCGTTGTGACCCTTTTATCCGCTATCAAACTATGACTGACATTCGCAGGTATAGTAAAAAAAACTTACCATACGAGCCTTAAAACATATGTTTTCAAAGCCATGTTTGGAATTGGTTTCTGCCATCACCTCATATACTTCATTCCACTTTTTTTTTACATCTCTTGGTCTAACGTATTTCCTAATGTACTTAAGGTTTTTTATTATTGTTTCAATTATTGGAAGCGCTTAACCCATTTGGGCTATTCAACTTCCGAGGAAAGAGAAGCAGTCAAGATTCCATCCAAGGAAGGAAAGAGCAGTTCCTTGGATCAAGAGCCCCTCACCAACATCAAGGCACCCCGAGGGCTGTTCCTAAGGCTCGTCTTAAGGTCCAGCTTTACATATATGGCACGGTGTTCTTTCCTTGGTCATCTCAACCACTGGTATTACATCACCCACATGGGTTTAGCGCATCTTTTTAATAATATCAAACACTCCCTATCCACTCTATCAGAGACTCTTAAACATCCTTTAATTAAAGTCATGGTGAAGGTTCAGTTTTTTTAGTTTGAACCTCAAGAAATAATCAAGAAATATCCTGGTTGCTTGACTCGGTGTAGGCTCCACGCTGGTTGTAAATCGACCATGACCGACATGACATATGTGCATTATATAACCCCTGTAGGGTATACGGCGCCGTGGGGTACATGGTGTATAGTGTCTTGAATGAGATTTTGTTTTAAAGACAGGTTTTGTCTCCCCAAGGAGAGATTCTTTAATGCCGATAAGGAGCTCTTGATCGAAAGAACTGGACCAAACTTTCCCTTCCTTGGATCGAATTTCATAGCTTCCCATTTCCTCAAACGCTGCTTGACTTCTGCGACTTTAGATCTCGCAGAAATATAATAATGTAATTATGTTTGCTAGCATTGCATATGTCTGTTCGAAATGCCCCGACATGAGAGTAGCTTTCTTTGTACTTAGCAAACCAAAATTGTAATTACACACTGTAACCATTACAAAGAAATAAAATTTTTATTCTTTTAGTCTGTGCTCCTCAGGATGGATACTGGGTTGGATATTATCCCCAAGGTCATTTTTTCCAATGACTTAAGTTTTATCCCGTTGGGCCGGTGGCCCGGTGGCTAAAGCTCCCGCTTCACACACGGAGGGTTCGATTCCCGGCGGGTGGAAACATTTCGACGCGTTTCCTTACACCTGTTGTTCTGTTCACCTAGCAGCAAATAGGTACCTGGGTGTTAGCCGACTGGTGTGGGTCGCATCCTGGGGGACAAGATTAAGGACCACAATGTAAATAAGTTAGACAGTCCTCGATGACGCACTGACTTTCTTGGGTTATCTTGGGTGGCTAACCCTCCGGGGTTAAAAATCCGAACGAAATTTTATCTTGTAGTTTATCTCGCGTTTCCTTTTCCTAGTTACTATTTTTGACTGTACAGTACTTGTTCAGGCTGAGCACCAGCAACCACATATTGGACCAATCCTAAAGTTTCTTCAGGTTATCCTACAACATCGTCAGTAAAGACATAAGTTTTAGTTTAATATGTTTATTATGCACCCCATACCCATCCTGTGGGCGGTAGTCAAAAGATTACAGAGGTACATAATTGGTCCAGGGACTGGACTCCAAAGTTTTGATAGCTGAGCAAGTTACAGAGGTAATGAACTCACAATTTACAAAGGTAATGAGCTAAATCTTCAAAATTCAATGTACGTGAAAGGACCCAAAATCTGGTACTCTCTGCTGGAAATCTCCAGACCCACTGACTCGGCCAGCATTTTCAAGACTACCGTTAAAAAATACTTTATCTCCCTAACATATCCCAACATCAGCTAAATTATTATTATTCTAAATATGTGAAAACTACACATGCATTTTCTCAGTGTCACGAGCACATGTAGACTATAGATTTACTTATATCTGTAATCCTTAATTATTAAAAAAATTATTGTCCTCTTTATGTTAATAATTAAACCTGAAATTCCTCTCAATTAAACTTGTTAAAGCCATATAGGATGAACTAAAACGATATTCAATTCTCTTGTATTCATTATAAACGCTTAATGCTTATTAATCTTAAGTTTGCCAGAAATGCTCTTCATATACAGGGGCTTTCTACATGTATACCCTGTCATTCACCCTTGTACAAACATTGTCATGCTGAAATAAACTATTATTATTATTATTATTATTATTATTATTATTATATAGGGGGGTACAATGGCGTAGCTAGAGTGGATAGCAAAGTGAGTGGTAGCTTCCCTTCAGTATATTGGGTACCTTTTTTTTCCTTGCCTTTATCAGCTGTACTTATTGTAAAACTATTTGGTTTCAAATACAAATTATTATTGTTACAATTGTATTTGTTGGGGAGCGCTAAACCAGTAGGGAAGTTTGATCTCAGAAAGGGGAGCACAGGTCCAGTTCTTAAGATCAAGAGCCCCTCACTGGTTTGATATCAAAGAACCTATCTTAAGGGATCAACTACAAAAAAAAAAAAAACATATGTACTGTACTTAGTGTCAAATCATGTCTGAAAAAACGTGTATAATGAATTTTAAAATAACTGTTCAGTATACAGGATGGTTCATTTTTTATGTTCATTCTGACGTTTGAAGCTGACAATGTCTTTGTACTTGTCTTTGTCACGCCTGTCCACATTGTCTTACACACGTTGATACACTTTCAGGCCCGGTGGCCTGGTGGCTAAAGCTCTCGCTTCACACACGGAGGGCCCGGGTTCGATTCCCGGCGGGTGGAAACATTTCGACACGTTTCCTTACACCTGTTGTCCTGTTCACCTAGCAGCAAATAGGTACCTGGGTGTTAGTCGACTGGTGTGGGTCGCATCCTGGGGGACAAGATTAAGGACCCCAATGGAAATAAGTTAGACAGTCCTCGATGACGCACTGACTTTCTTGGGTTATCCTGGGTGGCTAACCCTCCGGGGTTAAAAATCCGAACAAAATCTTATCTTATCTTATCTTATCACAGACCGTTAGTATTGCCACACCAATCACTAGCACAACCATAACTACCCCTCAAACACCTCCACACTAATCACTGCCACTTATCCCAGTGGAAATAAGTCACTTTTTGGGTTATCCTAGGTTCTTTACACATATGCAGCTATGTATGATAATCTATGCAACTATTTGTGTATACCTGAATAAATTTACTAACAACACTCACCCACCTCCATACTAATCACTGCCACAACTATCCTCACCGCCACATAATTCACTGCCACAACTACCCTCACCGCCACACTATGCGCTGCTAAAACTACCCTCACACCATACTTTTCACTGCCAAAAGTACCCTCACACCGCCACACTAATCACTGCCAAAACTACCCTCACACACCGCCACAATAATCACTGCCAAAACTACCCTCACACACCGCCACACTAATCACTGCCACAACTACCCTTACACACCGCCACGATAATCTGCCACAACTACCCTCACACACCGCCACAATAATCACTGCCACAAATACCCTCACACACCGCCACAATAATCACTGCCACAACTACCCTTACACACCGCCACAATAATCGCTGCCACAACTACCCTTACACACCGCCACAATAATCACTGCCACAACTACCCTCACACACCGTCACAATAATCACTGCCACAACTACCCTCACACACCGCCACAATAATCACTGCCACAACTACCCTCACACACCGCCACAATAATCACTGCCACAACTACCCTCACACACCGTCACAATAATCACTGCCACAACTACCCTCACACACCGCCACAATAATCACTGCCACAACTACCCTCACACACCGCCACAATAATCACTGCCACAACTACCCTCACACACCGCCACAATAATCACTGCCACAACTACCCTCACACACCGCCACAATAATCACTGCCACAACTACCCTCACACACCGTCACAATAATCACTGCCACAACTACCCTCACACACCGCCACGATAATCACTGCCACAACTACCCTCACACACCGCCACAATAATCACTGCCACAAATACCCTCACACACCGCCACAATAATCACTGCCACAACTACCCTTACACACCGCCACAATAATCGCTGCCACAACTACCCTTACACACCGCCACAATAATCACTGCCACAACTACCCTCACACACCGTCACAATAATCACTGCCACAACTACCCTCACACACCGCCACAATAATCACTGCCACAACCCTCACACACCGCCACAATAATCACTGCCACAACTACCCTCACACACCGTCACAATAATCACTGCCACAACTACCCTCACACACCGCCACAATAATCACTGCCACAACTACCCTCACACACCGCCACAATAATCACTGCCACAACTACCCTCACACACCGCCACAATAATCACTGCCACAACTACCCTCACACACCGCCACAATAATCACTGCCACAACTACCCTCACACACCGACACAATAATCACTGCCACAACTACCCTCACACACCGCCACAATAATCACTGCCACAACTACCCTCACACACTCCACAATAATCACTGCCACAACTACCCTCACACACCGCCACAATAATCACTGCCACAACTACCCTCACACACCTCCACAATAATCACTGCCACAACTACCCTCACACACCGCCACAATAATCACTGCCACAACTACCCTCACACACCTCCACAATAATCACTGCCACAACTACCCTCACACACCGCCACAATAATCACTGCCACAACTACCCTCACACACCGCTACAGGAGCCTGGGTCATGAAGGACGTCCGGTGGACTACATGAAGCTGGATATTGAAGGTGAGGAGTGGGGAGTGCTGCAGCAGGTGCTCCTCAACACCTCTGTTCTCGCTTCTGTCACACAGCTCTCCTTTGAGGTGAGTCCCTTTATAATCTAACCTATCAGGTACAGCAATGTACACTGAGCAAGTATATATATCCAGTAACAGTACTGTATAGCACTGTGGTATAAAGTGGCCTGGTGGCTAAAGCTCCCGCTTCACACACGGAGGGCTCGGGTTCGATTCCCGCCGGGTGGAAATTCTGACACGTTTCCTTACACCTGTTGTCCTGTTCACCTAGCAGCAAATAGGTACCTGGGTGTTAGTCGACTGGTGTGGGTCGCATCCTGGGGGACAAGATTAAGGACCCCAATGGAAATAAGTTAGACAGTCCTCGATGACGCACTGACTTTCTTGGGTTATCCTGGGTGGCTAACCCTCCGGGGTTAAAAATCCGAACAAAATCTTATCTTATCTTATCTTAAATTTACTCGAACTTAATTGTATCTCTTATTTTATTACAGTACTGCATTTGTATCACAGAATCTGCCCTTTCTGTTTGTCATTACCAGTTTTGGCTTAGCTTTGTTAATTTTTTTAACATATCTGCATTCATGTATCTGAAGGCTACTTTTAAGTTTGCCAGGGTAAAATGTGATTTTTCTTATGATTTCATGTATGTGATCTGGTGACTATCTTCTGTCAATAATTACACCTAGATTCGTATCTAATGCTTTTAAAATTTTCACAGCCTATAATATTCTCATATTTCTATTGTGTTTTACTAATCAGCATTAAAATTCCTTCATTACCTCTGTCACTGCTCCATTTATTCATCTTTTTTTTCTAGGGATTTGCAGTCATTATTATTAGCTATTCTCCATAGGATTTTTGCACCATCCACAGTCATATTCACATAGTACTGTATTTTATTCCTTCTGACAGATCATTTATATACTACAGTATTATTTTTATTATTATTAAATACACTAGTTATCTCCCACCTAGGTAGGATGATTCAGAAGGAAACACATTCATCATATTTCAAATGACTATTGTCCAAGTTAGACCAAAACATTGTCATAAGTTTCATCCTCCTTTGTGCAGATTATTTGTGTATTGTAACATCCTAACCTCCACTTCAGTATGCAGGCATTGTACTTAGCATCCTGGAGGTGATGAATCCTGCTTACCCGTTTCCTTGAATCCTTTCATCAGTATTACCCTGGTCACACTCCAGCAGAAGCCAAAGAAACTAGGTTATTCCACTCACTCTGACCTAACATGCTCGCACAAGCCTACTGGATGCTCTAGCCACCAGCACTCAAAATCTTTACCCAAGCAAGTGGAGTTACTTTATTAATTTTTATTGGGAAAGTGCCAAATCTATATGGGTCATACAGCATCTAGGGAACGTGAGGAATTCGGGTTTGATTCAAGGAAGAGGAAAATAAGTGCAATTCCTTGGATCACAAGTCAAGGAAGTCGTGAGAAGCTCTGATTCCCTGGATCAAGAGCCTCTCACTGGTATCAAGGCAAATCATTTATATATGGCATTGGCATTATCAGGACAAGTACTGCCATAGGATTTGTTCGGATTTTTTAACACAGAAGGGTAGCCACTCAGGATAACCAAAGTCAGTGCGTCATTGGGGACTGTCCGTCTAATTTCCATTGAGGTCCTTCAACCTTGTCCCCCAAGATGCAACCTACACCAGTCGACTAACACCCAGGTACCTACTTACTGCTAGGTGAACAGGGGCAGCAGGTGTAATGAAACGTACCCAACATTTCCGCCCGGCCGGGGATTGAACCACGGACACTCAGTATATGAGGCGAGTGTTTACCTGGAGAGTGTGCCGGGGGTCAACGCCCCCGTGGCCCGGTCTGTGACCAGGCCTCCTGGTGGATCAGAGCCTGATCAACCAGGCTGTTACTGCTGGCTGCACGCAATCCAATGTACGAGCCACAGCCCGGCTGGTCAGGTACCGACTTTAGGTGCTTGTCCATTGCCTGCTTGAAGACAGCCAGGGGTCTATTGGTAATCCCCCTTATGTATGTTGAGAGTCAGTTGAACAGTCTTGGGCCCCGGACATTTATTGTGTTGTCTCTTAACATGCTAATGACACCCCTGCTTTTTATTGGGGAGGATGTTGCATCGTCTGCCGAGTCTTTTGCTTTCGTAGAGTGATTTTCGTGTGCAAGTTTGGTACTAGTCCCTCTAGGATTTTCCTGTATATATAATCATGTATCTCTCCTGCCTGCATTCCAGGGAGTACAGGTTCAGGAACTTCAAGTGCTCCCAGTAATTGAGGTGTTTTATCTCAGTTATGCGTGCTGTGAAGGGTCTCTGTACATTTTCTAGGTCAGCAATTTCACCTGCCTTGAAAGATGCTGTTAGTGTGCAGCAATATTCCAGCCTAGATAGAACAAGCAACCTGAAGAGTGTCATCATGGGCTTGGCATCCCTAGTTTTGAAGGTTCTCATTATCCATCCTGTCATTTTTCTAGCAGATGCGATTGATACAATATTATGGCCCTTGAAGGCGAGATCCTCCGACATGATCACTCCCAGGTCTTTGATGTTAGTTTTTTTGTGTCCCCTCAATCCACAAATTTAGTAATTCTTATTTAGCTAGAGACCTCTTAATGCATGAGCTCTTGTTTATTCTAATTGTTTCTAAATGTATGAATGGTTGATTCATTCACACAAAACTCATAAGCAGTTTTCATCACATATGCACAACTTCTAAGCCTATCTAACGCTTTGATTTTCTTCAGAAAATTCATAGATTCACGCTTCTTCTTCTTAGCACCTCCATTGTTACTATCCAAGAGACCAGATAATGATAAAAATATTCATAATAGCAGCATAAACAAAAAGTTAGGCAAATGACACTTCCAGGGTGCGAGTGAAAGTGATGTAGATTGTCAGTAGAGGGTTGCAGTTGTATACTATGGCATGTAGTACCCAATTTTTTGTATAACTTAATGAAATGGCAAATATTTCCAATATTTCACAAGTTAACAGATTCTTGGAAGCTTTTTAGTACATACGTGATATCAAAATTTTTGCTTTCTATTAAGTTCTTTATTGCACTTCTTGAATCATGTTGCAATAATTTCATATAATATGAAGTCACATTATAAGAGGGTTTACTGTACTAGTTTTCTTATTAATGGTGTTATCTTCTTTTACTTGAGCCACTTCACTAATTTGCCATTTTTGGCTTTTCATGTGTGGCTTGTGCTGGGTGTTGTTAGATCCACTTAGACATGCTGCGAAATGTGAAAGAGCCAGAGAGTCGGCAAGCCATCATTGCCTCCTACATGAAGGTTCTACAAGGTCTGGCTGCCTTGGGGTTCCACTTGGTCAGCTATGAGGAGAACATGCTAAATCCCCAATATGAAATAGTAGATGGGGTTCAAATGAACCTCTATGCTGAGCTCTTGTACTTACGAAGAAAATATACTGGTGAGAAACTGCCACTGGGTGGCTAAATCACCCTTAAACAAAAACTCTAAGCATGTTGCGTGTTACCCATAGCAGTAATACAGTACAGTATATTGTGCCAAAAATTAAGGTCAGAACATAACATGTAGTCTTTGGCCAAGCATATCTCAGAGTGTTCTAAACTATTATCCTAGTGAGTATGGTTAGTTTAAAAAATATATGGTAGCTTGGAAACAGTCTTATATATCTCATGATCGTGCGCCTTATATGCAGGAAAATACGGTATGTAGTTTATGAATGGTAAATCAGGCCTTGAATGATTATCATGTACATAATATAATACTTGTAGTTGTCCAAAAGATTTTTTCATATTCATCCCAAAAGCACTAATAGGTATTTCTAAGCACTCAGACTATGGTATTAATTTAAAATTCAGGAATAATAATAAGTATTGTGAATACAGTATTATAATTGCAACAATACATTTGGAATGGCAATTGTATTCTGACTTTCTTTGTTTTTATTTACTTGCCAAGTATCCCAGCTATGCATATTATCTTGAATTGCTGTACTGTAGTTCAGTTAAGATAGCGAAAGAACAAATAAAATGCAAGGTAAATTAAATGATAACTGAAGTATATTACTATAAAATTCTGAGTTTATAAAGTAAGACTAAAATTGCAAACCTTACTTCTCAAAATAAAATAAAATAATAATGTACAAGTACATGTACATCGTACAGGCCTAGCTGACATCAATGACATACCACTATGTAGAAAGCCCCTTGTTACGCTGTGCATTTCGGGCAAATTAGGTTAGTTCTGTCCCAGGATGCGACCTTCGTCAGCCTAATTCCTAATTCCATATTCTTTTAGCAGACAATTTGCCTGACAGTTTGAGAAGTGCCAAGGCAAATTTTGTTTGCAAGATGGTGCCCCATGCTATGCTGCAAGACGTAAAAAATTAGCTACATGATGGTGATTTATCATTCTTTAATGACTAGCCTGGTAACTCATCAGACTTTAATCTGATAAGGAACATGTAGAACCTTTTTTAGCATAAGCTTCATTGCATGGATGTGTCTTCCCCAAACTCTTTACCATTGAGCAGGTGTGGGAGGGTATCAAGTTATGTATCCTCCATAATGTAGCTTTATCAGTGCTTTGATATTAGCATATTATTGGTAAAACAATATATTATTGTGTTCTCATTATCTGTACTGATGCACATGCATATTGATGATAGTTACAATAGATGTTCTGGACTGACTGGGGTAGTAGACCAGTCATTAGTAATCTTCCAGGTTGAAGTAGCTCTCAGCCCTAATCGCCTGCATTATGAGTCCTGGGAGTGACACACAAATCCATATACATGTAATGTAGTATTCAAAATAACTGGAGTTTAGAGCCAAGAGACATGGACCTAAGCATGGACTGAAGTTGCCAAGCTTTATATTCCCAAGGAGCTCCCCAAACATGAGTTCATGGTGTTGCCCATGCCATTCCAAAGACTTCCTTCCCCACTGTATCTCGGTCTGAATGCCCTATCGTCCAACACTGGATAACCACTCCAGTGGTGGAGATGACAATCTTTACAAAACTATAGTACTATGTTGCTGAACTTCTCTGTAACGGTGACAGTTAACATAGTTTGCTGGGTCATAGGAATACAAGCTCTCCCCATCCTCACTGTGTCAAGATTGCTGCCTAAACAAGGTAACTGATTGGAAAGACTGGACGAGATATAAGCAACAATACAATAATAAGTACAGAAAGCAATCAAATCAGTATATTTCTGAAATGCTTCCAATGCACAGCACTGCTCACATGAAGAACCTTGCTGAAAAACTCCATGTAAGAGATGAACTGCTTAGACGTAATATAGAAGAGCAATGTGACCATAACAAAAGGCAATCCTCTCCTTTTAGAAGCATAAGTTTTGATTTGTTCACAATAGTTTTTTTTTATTTAATACACAAAATTAAAATGAGACACTGAAAATTGAAAGAAAAAATATATATAGTAAACTTTATTAGGACAATTTTTTTTTAACATGCTGGTTTCTCCCACCGAGGCAGGGTGCCCCCCCCCAAAAAAAAAAAAAAAAATCACCATCATTCACACTATCACCGTCTTTGCAGAGGTGTGCAGATATGACAGTTTAGACGTCACTCTAAACAGAAAATATCCCACACCCAGGACTCAAGTCTGGTTAACCAGTTTCCCCAAATTCTGTCATAAAATATTACCCTGCTCACACTTCAACAGTTAATAAAGTCCCAAAAACTATTCGTCTTCACTCACTTCTATCTAACATGATCACAAATGCCTGCTGTAAGTCCAAGCCCCTTTCACACAAAACCTTTTTAACCTCCTCCCTCCATCCTTTCCTAGGACGAACCCTACCCCTCATGGTATAATCTCTGATAAAGCACAATACAGATTAAGAAAATCCAATCCAAAAATGTGCCAAAATAATTAGTGCTAAGAGAATAAATTCAGGAATCAAATAACAATACATGTACATACAGTATGTTAAAATTAAATAACAAGTAGAATGAGTAGCCAGTGAACGGTTACCTATTGCTGATAATTTTGTGGCATAATTCTCTAAGAACCTGTTGCTCTCTAGTTTAAAGCCAAGTGATGTGATAAAGCTTATTGCTACCTGTGAAACAATATTTTTATTTTAAATAAGTAAGCAGAGCTATATCTTGCTACTACCAGATCCATCAAGAATTGCCAGATCAACCAGGCTGTGATAGATATGTGAAACAGTGAGCTTCCAACAACAGCCTGGTTGACTAGGCAAACACCAGACTGGGCTATGGGAGCAAAAAAACTCAAAACAGTCACAGATCTATAATAAATGCCTTGGGAAGTAATACTACTGGTATACAATATAATTTAAATTTTACAATACATATACACTTCATAATACAAAGAATAATAATTTATACTTTTTACATTATTGTGATTCATACAATTAGATACAGTTTTAATTGAAAGCACCAATCTGATATTACAGAACTATAAACATCAATTGAACATCCTCTAGTAAAACAGTGGTGGCTATAAAATTTTCGACATTATTGTAATGTGCACCTTATTACTAAGTTAAATATTTAGGATATGGTGTAACTTTTGTTGCCCTGATAACTGTGTGGAAATAAAAAGTGCAAAAATATGGGCATCCTGTTTAAGAAAGTATTATTACAGTACTTCCTGAGTAACCACAGTTTTAAAGTTTAATACATGTACAACAAGTGACAGGAGATTTGGAGTGGAGAGAAAAAGTAATTGTATGTGTGGTAAGGGCAAATGGAGTACAGGAGGGTCCCTGCTTTATGGTACTTCGCTTTACAGCATTTCGCAAATACGTACAGTGGACCCCCGCATAACGATTACCTCTGAATGCGACCAATTATGTAAGTGTATTTAAGTAAGTGCATTTGTACGTGTATGTTTGGGGGTCTGAAATGGACTAATCTACTTCACAATATTTCTTATGGGAACAAATTCGGTCAGTACTGGCACCTGAACATACTTCTGGAGTGAAAAAATATCGTTAACCGGGGGTCCACTGTACTGCGGTTTTCAGTTATACCTTCTTCTTTCAACAAACTGGCTGTATCTCACTTGAGGCAGGGTGGCCAAAAAGAAAAGCAAAAGTTTCTCTCTTTAAATTTAGTAATTTATACAGGAGAAGGGGTTACTAGCCCCTTGCTCTTGGCATTTTAGTCGCCTTTTACAACATGGAGGAAGAATTCTGTGTCACTTCCCCATGGAGATAAGAGGAAATAAACAAGAACTAGTAAGAAAATAGAAGAAAACCCAGAGGGGTGTGTATATATATATGCTTGTACCTGTGTAGTGTGACCTAAGTGTAAGTAGAAGTAGCAAGACGTACCTGAAATCTTGCATGTTTATAAGACAGAGAAAAGACACCAGCAATCCTACCATCATGTAAAACAAGTACAGGCTTCCATATTAGGCTAACTTGGCAGGATAGTAGTGCCTCCCTTGGCAGTTGCTGTTTACCAACCTACTACCTAGCTCAGTTATACCTATTCTTCATTTATTCAGACTTCCTACAATAAATACATTCACCACTCACTATAAGCTAGGGATGAAAATATTTTAAAGTAATGTGCTGTATAGCCCTTGTGGCTTAGCACTTCTTTTTGATTATAATAATAATTTAAAGTAATGTGTGTACTGCATTTTTTAGGCCTAGCTCTGTTGCTTACTTAATACATGATAGTATACACATTTTATCAGGCTCTTATATGCATTTGAAAGTGTAAAAAGGCCGTTTCATTTTACATCAGTAGCCTGGAACCTAACCTGCTGTATAAGTGGGGACCTCATGTACTATCAAAATCTGCTGGGTTTTGGTGCTGGGAATGTGTTATCAACAGTGGTGTGTACTTATGAGAAGCAAAGTAAGCACTGCTTACTCTTAACAATTCTTCCAACCAAAATATCTACTTGTTGAGTTAAAAAAATTATTGTATATAGTATCTTACATTTTTATTATTTGTTTCAGTGATTTTGAACTCCAAGTAAAAGGAATTCAGACTTAAAACTTGTTAGAATATACATGAGGCCTGGTCACAGACTGGGCCACAGGGGTGTTGACCCCCAAAACCTTCTTCAGGTATAGAATATTGGATTTGCAGTCATAATCCACTCTTTCACTGTAAAATAATATGCTACTGCCAGACATAAGATGAAAACTATTAATTTACATTAAATTATGGAATTTTTTCTCAAAGCCACTAAATTAGGATTCAGATCAATCTACTATGCTGTGAAAAAGCACTCCAATTCTAGCCTTTTACTCAGTAATATTTGTAGTCATCATTGAGCATTCCCTTTTTTAGAGATAGTGCAATGAAACCTGCAAGTACTCCTGGTTGTCCTCCTGGTTGTCCTCCTACCATTCCCTGTTACTATCTTCCTACTGCTACCCACTCCTATCCTACCCCTTGCATTTCCCAGTTGCCCTCTCCTGCAACCACTGCCCACTACTACCACCCCCATGTTTCTCAGTGGTCCATCTCTTACTACTACCCACCTCCCCCTATTACTAATCCCAGTAGATCACTGCTGGCAATGCTGTAGAAATATGACAATATATAACCTGGTTAATATTACATTTGCAAATTTGGACTCATTAATATTCTCAGAGCTTTTATACTCTCCTTCATTATGTGGATTGAGAAAAGAATTTCCAGAGCTTTATTTTGCAATAGCTGAAATGCAGCCATTACTGTTTCTTCGATTTTTGATAAGTGAAATCACTCCTTAAAAGTTGTTTATATGTCAGAAGAATTCAAAGATAATAACTGTACTAGTAGAAAATATGAATTCTATAAAGCTGAATGATTTAGACATGGCTTACAGTGAAGTTGCTAGCATCTGTTAATTACTTACTTTTAATATTGCTGTATAGTCCTTGTGGCTTAGCGCTTCTTTTTGATTATAATAATTATAATACTTTTAATATTTCTTGCAATGACTACATCTATAGAGCATAGCTTCTATGCTTAAAAAAAATTAAAACTAAAGAAATTCTCAAGGTCAAGAAAAATTGCAAAGCTTTGTCTGATCACTTGAAACAATATTGCAAGGTCTTCAGAACAAGTCAGAATTTTACACTAAAGTTACTGATTATTTGCCCAGAAGTCAAAAATAATTTGATTTAACTATAATCAATAATATTTGTGCTTTAGCTTTACTGAAAAGCTTAAGTGTCAGTTGCTTAACCTAGCAATTTTTTCATAACACACCACTGGTTATTGAATTTATGTAGGTAAAGATTACTAAAAAGAATAAGAAGAAAATTGTCAAAGTGGGAAGTCTGAATGTGCATGGATGTTGTGCAAATGATAAGAAAGAGATGATTGTGGATGTTATGAATGAGAAGAAACTGGATGTCCTGGCTTTAAGTGAAACAAAGCTGAAGGGGGTGGGAGAGTTTCAATGGAGAGGAATAAATGGGATTAGGTCAGGGGTTTCAAATAGAGTTAGAGCTAAAGAAGGAGTAGCAATAATGTTGAAGGATAAGCTATGGCAGGAAAAGAGGGATTACAAATGTATAAATTCAAGGATTATGTGGAGTAAAATAAAGATTGGATGTGAAAAGTGGGTTATAGTAAGCGTGTATGCACCTGGAGAAGAGAGAAGTGTAGAGGAGAGAGAGAGATTCTGGGAAATGTTGAGTGAATGCGTGGGGAGTTTTGAATCAAGTGTGAGAGTAATGGTGGTTGGGGATTTCAATGCTAAAGTGGGTAAAAATGTTATGGAGGGAGTAGTAGGTAAATTTGGGGTGCCAGGGGTAAATGTAAATGGGGAGCCTTTAATTGAGCTATGTGTAGAAAGAAATTTGGTAATAAGTAATACATATTTTATGAAAAAGAGGATAAATAAATATACAAGGTATGATGTAGCACGTAATGAAAGTAGTTTGTTAGATTATGTATTGGTGGCTAAAAGGTTGATGGGTAGGCTCCAGGATGTACATGTTTATAGAGGGGCAACTGATATATTGGATCATTATTTAGTTGTAGCTACAGTTAGAGTAAGAGGTAGATGGGAAAAGAGGAAGGTGGCAACAACAAGTAAGAGGGAGGTGAAAGTGTATAAACTAAGGGAGGAGGAAGTTCGGGCGAGATATAAGCGACTATTGGCAGAAAGGTGGGCTAGTGCAAAGATGAGTAGTGGGGGGGAGGGGTTGAAGAGGGTTGGAATAGTTTTAAAAATGCAGTATTAGAATGTGGGGCAGAAGTTTGTGGTTATAGGAGGGTGGGGGCAGGAGGAAAGAGGAGTGATTGGTGGAATCATGAAGTAAAGGGTGTGATAAAAGAGAAAAAGGTAGCTTACGAGAGGTTTTTACAAAGCAGAAGTGTTATAAGAAGAGCAGAGTATATGGAGAGTAAAAGAAAGGTGAAGAGAGTGGTGAGAGAGTGCAAAAGGAGAGCAGATGAAAGAGTGGGAGAGGCACTGTCAAGAAATTTTAATGAAAATAAGAAAAAATTTTGGAGCGAGTTAAACAAGTTAAGAAAGCCTAGGGAAAGTATGGATTTGTCAGTTAAAAACAGAGTAGGGGAGTTAATAGATAGGGAGAGGGAGGTATTAGGTAGATGGCGAGAATATTTTGAGGAACTTTTAAATGTTGAGGAAGAAAGGGAGGCGGTAATTTCATGCACTGGCCAGGGAGGTATACCATCTTTTAGGAGTGAAGAAGAGCAGAATGTAAGTGTGGTGGAGGTACATGAGGCATTACGTAGAATGAAAGGGGGTAAAGCAGCTGGAACTGATGGGATCATGACAGAAATGTTAAAAGCAGGGGGATATATAGTGTTGGAGTGGTTGGTACTTTTGTTTAATAAATGTATGAAAGAGGGGAAGGTACCTAGGGATTGGCGGAGAGCATGTATAGTCCCTTTTATATAAAGGGAAAGGGGACAAAAGAGATTGTAAAAATTATAGAGGAATAAGTTTACTGAGTATACCAGGAAAAGTATACGGTAGGGTTATAATTGAAAAAATTAGAGGTAAGACAGAATGTAGGATTGTGGATGAGCAGGGAGGCTTCAGAGTGGGTAGGGGATGTGTAGATCAAGTGTTTACATTGAAGCATATATGTGAACAGTATTTAAGGGCAATGTGTGGTGTAAATATTATGCAGAAAATTCGGAGTGTGGAAATTAGGAAAAGGCGTGGAGTTAATAAAAGTATTAGTCAGAGGGCAGAAGAGGGGTTGTTGAGGTGGTTTGGTCATTTAGAGAGAATGGATCAAAGTAGAATGACATGGAAAGCACATAAATCTATAGGGGAAGGAAGGCGGGGTAGGGGTCATCCTCGAAAGGGTTGGAGAGAGGGGGTAAAGGAGGTTTTGTGGGCAAGGGGCTTGGACTTCCAGCAAGCGTGCGTGAGCGTGTTAGATAGGAGTGAATGGAGACGAATGGTACTTGGGACCTGACGATCTGTTGGAGTGTGAGCAGGGTAATATTTAGTGAAGGGATTCAGGGAAACCGGTTATTTTCATATAGTCGGACTTGAGTCCTGGAAATGGGAAGTACAATGGCTGCACTTTAAAGGAGGGGTTTGGGATATTGGCAGTTTGGAGGGATATGTTGTGTATCTTTATATGTGTATGCTTCTAAACTGTTGTATTCTGAGCACCTCTGCAAAATGTTTTCAGATACTTGGGAGTTGACGTGTCGGCGGATGGATTTATGAAGGATGAGGTTAATCAGTGATAATGTGTAAATGCAGCAGCGAGTGTGGTGAAAGTGTTGAATGATGATGAAAGTATTTTCTTTTTGGGGATTTTCTTTCTTTTTTGGGTCACCCTGCCTGGAAATGGGGTGGGAGACGGCCGTATATGCTTCTAAACTTGTTGCAAAAGCAGTGATAAAAAAAAAAAAAAAAAAAACATTGTGAACAGAGCATGTCAAAACAGGGGGTGAAAATGGATAATGGAATAAAAGTCCACATTAGGAGGACCAAGGTAGAAAAAACATCCAAGTTTGTGAAGATTATTCTTCCTACATTTTGTCATTCTCTCTGCAGTCAAAATAATCATAGAAGATGCATGTGAAGCTTTACTTTTATGCACTGTATGTGTAATCACAAAGTTCCTGGACTAGATTTTTAAACACGAGCCATTTCTCATCAAGACAGTGTGACTCAAAAGAAGAAAACACATGTATCATAACTCATTCCCTAGCTGTTTTTCTATAAGTTCTGTTATAAAAGCAAAAAAAAGTATTTGAATACCTATCTTCCTATTTTATTACTCAGCCCTTCAAAAGATACGTCCATCCAGTGCTACACAGTAAATGTATGAGAGCTGCTACTGTGACTTGACGTTTTGTGATGAAGACCTGGTGCACCACAAATTTATTCCACAGGGTCAAATATACTTTATAGTTTTTACATGACTGTTTTGAGCCACTAAGAAACACTTAGAGAATCTTCAATGATTGTCACCTCTTGTGGAATCAATACAGTGACCCAAACCCTCACAAAATGCTTTACATGACACAGCAATGAATGCTTTTCATCCACTACATAAAACTGGTAAGAAATAATACAAAACCCTAGAGGGATATATTAGATACAAAGTGTATTCAAATACTGCATTTCCCTTGAACAGCCTTATGTATCAGTCAAATGTACACAGTATTTAGGCTAAAGGAATTCACTCTTCTGGTTTGAATAATAAAAAAAAACCACTTGGGCATTCAGATGGAACAATAATATGTACTAAAGGCCAGATAAAAATAGCAGTCTAAATAAAGATACCATCAGCTTTTAACCCTTAAACTGTCCAAGCAGATCTATGTTCACATGCGTAGTGCTCCAAAAGTAGATATACGTGGTTAACGCTCTCGCTTCACACGGTGAGGGCCTGGGTTCGATTCCCAGCCAGAGTAGAAACATTGGACGTGTTTCTTTCCACCTGTTGTCTATGTTCCCCATCAGTAAAATGGGTACCTGGGTGTTAGTCGACTGGTGTGGGTCGCATCCTGGGACACTGACCTAAGGAGGCCTGGTCACAGACCGGGCCGCAGGGGCGTTGACCCCCGGAACTCTCTCCAGGTAAACTCCAGGTTACATACTTTCAAATGTTGAAAAAACGTAGATCTACGTTTGGCCAGTTTAAGGGTTAATGATTATGCACTAATGGCCCTGATGTTAGCTGCATTTTTAAATCTCAGTATTGCACAGCATCAAAGACTTAAGGTATTTTTTTTTTTAACACGTCGGCCATTTCCCACTGGAGCAGGGTGACCCAAAAAGAAAGAAAAAAAACTTTCATCATTCAACACTTTCACCATTACTCATACATAATCATTGTCTTTGAAGAGGCCCTATGATATGATAGCTTAGACCTTTTATCCTGTTAATATTTTATTTTCTACAGACATATGCTCATCTGATAAGCAGTAATTATTACCATATATCACCTGTATTAGCCATATACAAAAATTAATCTAAAGTTATCTTGACTACCATATTTAACCACAAGATTGGCAATGTGCTTTTAATATTACAGTCATGCATCGTTTAATGACAGGGATATGTTCTGAGAAATGCATCGTTACGCGATACCATCATTCTGTCAATGTCATAGTGTACTTACGCAAACCTAGGCTATATGGTATAGCCTCTTGCTCCTAGGCTACAAACCTGTACATCATGTTACTGTACTGAATACTATAGGCAATTGTTTCTTTTTTTTCATCATAAATTTGCTTGTAAGCAGATAATGCACCATGAGCATTCCTTTCTATTAATGAAAACCTTTCAGTGTTGAGGTCCATGTTTTCAGACTTTTTAAGGAGCTTGATTATATAATTATAATCATGGGGGAGCGCTAAAGCCGTATGATTATACAGCGCATGTGGGGGGGATGGAGGGTATTCAGGCTCAATTCAGGGAACCAGAGGACAGATCCAATTCCCTAGATCAAGAGCCCCTTCACCTGCATCAAGGAACCTCCCATGAAGGAGCTTGTTGAGGTCTGCAAAAGCTTCTGCTAAACTCTTCACTGTGAATTTTCTTTGGGGTTTTCTTCTTTTTCTTTTCCTGCAGTTTCCTTTTCTCTTACCTCTTCTTCAGCTATGGCAACATTAGTAGTGGATTTTGTATGCTTAGGGGCCATGATGAACAAAACATGAGATAAAATCAAGCACAGTGGAAAATGATGCTAGCAAGAGACGCGGTAAACACGTGATGTATGAGGCTGCTGCCGGCATAACACAGCATACTGTTTTACAGTAAACTTTTTTTGTAAGTAGAAAGAGTACACTCTAGACTAACGATTAAAAGTACAGTATAGTAATACATAAACCAGTAACATAGTTGTTTATTATCAAGTATATGTACTGTACATAATTGTATGTGCTATACTTTTATACGACTGCAGCGCATGGCATCATCATATATGCCATCCATTGTTGACCTAAATGTTGTTATGCAGCGCATGACTGTTTTTAGTCAGGTCAGCAAGTAAAAGTTTGATGCATAACATGTTGAACCTCCTGTTTGTGAAGTTCACCAATACCAACTGCTGTAGTACCCAGTACTTCCCGGCCAGCATACTGCAACTATAATAAATGGAAGGCATTAATTTGCATGTAAAATTAATTAGAACTGCATTGCGAAGAATAACTTTAGCTCTATAACGAAATTTTATGATCATGAGAATGCAATATAGGATTTAACTGAAATATAAGTTTGATATGTTTAAAGAGAAGGCTAAAGTCTCTATCTATTTGTAACTATCAGTAGTCCAATTATGACCCACCAAACTGCAACATGGCTACTGTATAATGGGGAGAAGTTGGGTATATGATAAAATTTAACAGGAAATTTATTTAATCTTTAATTTTTGTTCTGTGGCTGATTTTTCCGGTACAAAAATTAAAAGTATATAAAATATGATAACTGTCCATGTTTCTTAACTTAGTTCTCTCCAATATACATCTTCAAAACCTGACAAATAGCAAATTATCAATGCAAATACTTTATTTTTCATGGATAAGGATAGTGTGTGTAAAGGTAGAAAGCTGAAAGTGAACAATGATAAGAGTAAGGGTATCAAACAATTTAGATAAAGAAAAATTGGATATTGCATTGGAGGGAGGGAGTATGGAAGAAGGGAATGTTTTCAGATATTTGGGAGTTGACTTATCAGCAGATGGGTTTATTAACGATGAGGTTAACCATAGAATCGATGAAGGGAAAAAGGTGAGTGGTGCATTGAGGTATTTGTGGAAACAAAAGAATTTTATCCATGGATGCAAAGAAGGAAATGAACAAGAGTATAGTGATACCAACACTCTTATATGGGTGTGAAGCATGGGTTGTAAATGCTGCAGTGAGGAGGCAGTGATGTCCTGTCTAAGAACAATGTGTGGTGTAAATATTATGCAGAGAATTCGGAGTGTGAAAATTAGGAGGTGTGGTTATTAAAAGTGTTAGCCAGAGGGCTGAAGAGGGGTTGTTGAGGTGGTTTGGTCATTTAGAGAGAATGGAACAAAGTAGAATGACTAGGAGAGCACTTAAAACTGTTGGGGAAGGAAGGCGGGGTAGGGGTTGTTCTCGAAAGGTTAGAGGGAAGGGGTAAAGGAGGTTTTGTGGGCAAAGGGCTTGGACTTTCAGCAAGCATGCGTGAGCGTGTTAGATGGGAGTGAATGGAGACGAATGGTTTTTGGGACCTGACGAGCTGTTGGAGTGTGAGCAGGGTAATATTTTGTGAAGGGATTCAGGAAAACCGGTTAGCTGGACTTGAGTCCTGGAAATGGGAAGTACAGTGCTTGCACTTTAAGGTGGGGTTTGGGATATTGGCAGTTTGGAGGGACTTCTGAACTATCGTATCTGAGCGCCTTTGCAAAGACTGATTCTGTATGAGTGATTGTGAAAGTGTTGAATGATGATGAAACTTTTTTTTTCTTTCTTTGTGGGTCACCTTGCCTCGGTGGGAAACGGCCGATGTGTTAAAAAAAAATGGAGAAGCACTTCACGGCTTTTCTTAGGCTTTGAAGAACTGTCAGCTTCTCTACTTTTGCACTTTGGGGCCATTATTATGCAAAATTAAAGAAGTATTTTTCAGCCACAGTAAACCATGGATACCAAATCAGTGGATAAGGGGGTTCTACTGTATAAAATATTGAAATGTGTATGAGTTGCTCGCTTAAGCTGCATTGTTCCTTAAATTTACACTATCTACATTAATGAATATAAACATCAAGCAATACCTTTGTTGAACACAAGTTTTCAAATCGTGAGTGCACAAAAACCCAAGCTCCCATGTTGCGGTGTTCCTCTTGCGACCAAACAAATGCTGAGGATATACATAATTACAATTACATAATAGATTTTCAACAATGGTAAACAATATCATATTATAATGTGATAACTGCTATCTCATTAGGAAGTAGTTTTTTCTATAATTAGAAATTCAGAAAAAAACATTCTCCATTACATAATCTCAATCTTGCAAGTCATCTTGTTATTCAGTGCTAGTAGGGGAATGATAGTATGGTATGTTTACTAAATGCCATTAACAAATTTTGCTGCACTATGTACAATTTCTTGCAATTCTATACAGCATCTCCTCACCTAGCGACATACTTGTTTACCGACGTATCGGACTTACAACGGGTTGTCTGACCAGTATGCATACCTAAATGTATATTAGAGCTGATTTCCTCTATTTTGTTCAGTACAATACAGTGGCACCACGAGTTTTGAACTTAATCCATTCCAGGAGCTAGTTCTAAAGTCAAGACGTTCGAAACTCGAAGCAATATTTCCCACGAGAAATAATGTACATGCAATTAATCCGTTCCTGAAACCAAAAAAAAAAAAAAAATACATTTTGCAGAGATTAATTATAGTTTTACATACACACAACAAATATACATAGTACAATTAGTAATAGATAAATAAACATATAAAATAACATTTTTACTTACCTTTATTGAAGATTATTGATGGTATCTGGAAGATAGGGAGGAGGAGTGAGGGAGCACTTATTGCTTGGAAGGGGAAACCCCGGGCAGGCGGACAGGTCTGGTACGCGGTTAGAAATACAGGGCATGTTCGATACTTGGGACAAAATTGGTGTGAAAAAAGCATTCGAAACTCGAAGCGTTTGATAGTCAATACGTTCGAAACTCGGGGTTCCACTGTACACAGTACACTAGTGCATAAACATTAAAAAATATGCTAGAAATGCTACAACTAGTTCAAAGGTGACATTAAAACAATATCAAAGATTGGTGACACAAACCCACTACCATTATAGTATGCTCCTCACTTAGCAACGAATTTGAAAGTTAAGACACACGTGCAACATCTGGATATCTTTATTGTAGACGTTTCGCCATCCAGTGGCTTTATCAATACAGATTCTAGGACATAATTGGAAGACAGTAGAACTATATACAAAAGATGAGGTAATCAATCCCTCAGCCTTGGAGTTAGTGTTCACAGCATCGTGGTGGAGGAGAATCTGGAGCAAAGGCAAGAAGACTGGCGGTTATATAGGCGTCAGTGGATAAGGACGTGCAGCAGACGAGGGCATAGTCACTGGTAGGCGGGATTCCCCAGTGGAAGTAGTTCCTTCCCAAAGAGATGGGCTAGTTGTAGCAGCCGTGAAGAAGGTCTTGTAGATGTCCTCTGAACCAAGATTCCATGATGTTGCAGTGTCTGACAAGTTGTGCAAGAAAGGTATAAAATACCGACAATATGAAAGTTGACACACATGTGAACACTACCTCCAAGGCTGAGGGACTGATTACCTCATCTTTTGTATGTAGTTCTACTGTCTTCCAATTATGTCCTAGAATCTGTATTGATAAAGCCACTGGATGTTGCACATGTGTCTTAACTTTCATATTGTCGGTATTTTACACCTTTCTTGCACAACTTGTCAGACATTGCAACATCATGGAATCTTGGTTCAGAGGACATCTACAAGACCTTCTTCACGGCTGCTACAACTAACCCATCTCTTTGGGAAGGACCTACTTCCACTGGGGAATCCCGCCTACCAGTGACTATGCCCTCGTCTGCTGCACGTCCTTATCCACTGACGCCTATATAACCGCCAGTCTTCTTGCCTTTGCTCCAGATTCTCCTCCACCACGATGCTGTGAACACTAACTCCAAGGCTGAGGGATTGATTACCTCATCTTTTGTATATAGTTCTACTGTCTTCCAATTATGTCCTAGAATCTGTATTGATAAAGCCACTGGATGGCGAAACGTCTACAATAAAGATATCCAGATGTTGCACATGTGTCTTAACTTTCATATTGTCGGTATTTTATACCTTTCTTGCACAGCAACGAATTTGTTTACTGATGTGGTCTTAGGAACGAAACTCCGTCATTAAGTGAGGAGAGGCTGTACTTAGATCATTATCTGTTGAACAGAAGTTAACATATTGGGTTAACAATATGTCCAAAAATATTCCCCCCAAAAATGGGTTAAACTAACTCTTGGCCTTCTTGTACTTCAGCAATTCATTGTTGATGTCGTTGGTTGGGAATGGACAGAGACACTCCAGCCGGATGATTGCAGTGTCTGTGATGCCACGAGCTTCTCTTTCGCTCACTAAAGCATAATAGTGTTTCCCACTCACAAAAATTATTTTCTTGACACTGTCAGGGTTAACATTTTTGTCACCTAAAAAAAGAAAATTAAGTTTTGCATTAATGAAAGTAGGCTGACATATTGTTAGTCTTTCCAGGATATTGCACTATCTTAAAACTTTTTAAACCTAATTTCAAAATAAGAATCTCTAAGAATATCAGTCACTGTAAAGAATAAAAGCCACACTACCATGGCTGTAATAATTCACACCCAACTCAAAATTAAGATGAACTGTTCATCCTGGACAACAATTAAGTCATGAGTCGATAACAGTCAAGGACAGAAGAATTTCTTCACAAATTAATGGACTAATTGTGAATTAGCCACCGCACATGTTGGAATATTCTAATAAAGTAGACAATAACATTTCACTTGAGATATGTTCCAGAAAAATTGAGCTATACGTGAAAACATGATACGTGTAGTGAATCTAGTCATCCAGCATTTTTTCAATTTTATTTAGCTGTATTGACCACTTTTCCATTTTTTTCAATGTGCCATAATTTGGTTACTTATCACACAAGCTCTTATCTTCTGCTCATTGTCTCTAATCAAAGAAATTTTTGATGCCCTCACCTCATAAGCCTGGGCTGAATCACTCGTGTGTGCACCACCTTTTGGCATATCTTTTGCCTCTATTTTCTTTACTAGAGGCACAGTTTTATGCTTAAACTTCTTGGCATCTTCCCCTAAGCTAGACTGCTTCTTTGATGCTAACACTGTTACTAAAGGAAAGTGAAAGTATTGTGTTGTATGTAAATACATCTATTTCCATAGCATTTTATATTGTCAAGCACATGCATGTTAAGCTTACAACTCACCAATGATGGGGTGGAAGTGTGTTCCAGGAGCCATGTCTTCCAGATCAGATGATGCAGCTGGTAGACGGAGAATCATCTTAGGACCAGCAATGATAAGAGGTTTGCGGTAGTTTCTCAGCATCTGCCAGAAGTAATCAATCAATAGACTTCACTGAAAAAAAACATGGATAATTACAGCTCCTAAGTTACTATCAATTGAGAAATATGTATGCTATGGGCCCTGCTTGTCTTAATTAAGAGTGCTAAATACATAGATGAAAAACAAAATTTTTTATAGAAAGTTTATACACGTGTATAAAAATGTAAAGCTATAAGTGCACTGAATACATTTTTCAAATTAGTGTATTTACATTATCATAAGTAACATCATGGCAAGCAACAAATGAACAATGACTCATCAACTTGTATTTTTAGAAAAATACAAATACATGTATTAGGATATGTTTCTTGACAAGTAATTTCCAGACTAACTACACCCTCATCTTACCTGTCTCCGGAGTAAATGGAAATACTGTGCAGGAGTTGTTGGATTGACAATAATCCAGTTGACATCTTCTCCATCTGGAGAAGTTTCACTAGAGTCGCAGTTTTGCAGGAAGCGTTCAATATGACATGATGAGTGCTCTGGGCCGGCACCATCATATCCATGAGGCAGAACCATTACTAGGCCACTTTGTGTCAACCATTTTCCTACATATATTAACTTTCATAAATAATAAAAGAATAATAAAAGAAAGGTGAAGAGAGTGGTGAGAGAGTGTCAAAGGAGAGCAGATGATAAAGTGGGAGAGGCATGGTCAAGAAATTTTGATGAAAATAAGAAAAAATATTGGAAAGCCTAGGGAATGAGTGGATTTGTCAGTTAAAAACAGAGTAGGAGAGTTAGTTGATAGAGAGATGGAGGTATTGGGTAGATGGTGGGAATATTTTGAGGAACTTTTAAATGTCGACGAAGAAAGGGAGGCAGTAATTTCATGCACTGGCCAGGGAGGCATACCATCTTTTAGGAGTGAAGAAGAGGAGGATGTGAGTGTGGGGGAGGTTCATGAGGCATTACATAGAATGAAAGGGGGTAAAGCAGCTGGAACTGACGGGATCATGACAGAAATGTTAAAAGCAGGGAGGAATATAGTGTTGGAGTGGTTGTTATTTTTGTTTAATAAATGTATGAAAGAGGGGAAGGTACTTAGGGATTGGCAGAGAGCATGTATAGTCCCTTTATATAAAGGGAAGGGGGACAAAAGAGATTGTAAAAATTATAGAGGAATAAGTTTACCGAGTATAACAGGAAAAGTGTATGGTAGGGTTATTATTGAAAGAATTAGAGGTAAGACAGAATGTAGGATTGCGGATGAGCAAGGAGGTTTTAGAGTGGGTAGGGAATGTGTAGCTTTTCCTGAGGGAAAAGCATCAACAGAAAAGACACCAAGAGCAATAATGAAAATTATCATATGAATTAAGTCATCCTAGTAATAAAATGGTTATACCAAGTGTCAGATCAACCAGGCTGTGATGGATATGTGGGCTGACAGACCACCAATGACAACAGTCAGGTTGACCAGTCAATCAAAAGAAAAGTTTGACCCCAGGCCAGGCTGCAAGGGTAGAAAAACTTAAAACTGGTCACAGGAATATATCACAGGTATATGTACCTATATAAAAGGTGAATGCACATGGCATTACAGTGAATTACACTACCAATAACTTTAATTATAAACACAGAAGTAATCTATCTAAAATGAAGAAGACCTGCAGTTGCTCTTAAGAAAAAATATACTGTACTTACTTTCTCCTGAT
The DNA here is from genome assembly GCF_038502225.1 of Cherax quadricarinatus. Taxonomy (NCBI): domain Eukaryota; kingdom Metazoa; phylum Arthropoda; class Malacostraca; order Decapoda; family Parastacidae; genus Cherax; species Cherax quadricarinatus. Next base: position 23,317,184 of record NC_091339.1, read on the forward strand.
GATACAAATGTATCAATCATAATTTGGGCACCATTGTAGAAGTCTCCAAACTGTGCCTCCCATATACAGAGCGTGTTTGGGCTTTCCACTGACATTCCATATTCAAAGCCAAGTACTGCTTCTTCAGAAAGAATGCTGTTGGCAACTTCAATGTGTCCAGCTTGTTCTTCACTCATATGATTAAGAGGAATATACATTTCATCAGTTGCCTGATCAACCAACATGCAATGCCGTTGTGAGAATGTACCTCGGCCCACATCTTGACCACTTAAACGTATATTGAAACCTTTAAGAAAAAAATTCTGTTACTGAAAAATATAGAGGAAAAATGCTTTCATCTTTCAAAGACTTGGGACTTTAAGTGTGTGTATTTCAATAATTTTTTGCTTAAATTTCTACTGGTATTCTATTGGAATTACTCTGCCATACAAATAACCAATTCATACTGAATCTTCTCTACATGTTAACCCATAAATAGTATTCTGCTTACAATTCAAGCTGATTTTAATTTGCTCTCTTTTTTAAATGCACCATTAATAAATTCAAACTTTTATCAGTTTTGCCATTTCCATTATTACATTCCCTTTACAAAAGCATACAAATAGTCACCTTGGAATTTACATACATTTTTTTTTATTCACTCACCTTAAATAAGGTATTATATAACAAATTTTCTTTTTAAATAAAATAATAGCTATATTAAATCAATCAGAAGCCTTGCCACCAGAAACATCTTCTAATTCGTCTACTGAAGTTGACAACGAATCAACACCACCTTCCTCAACTCCACCACCGCCTTCTCCACCTCGCTCACGTCGATTACCTGGAACACCATGGGTTGAACACAAAGGACTCACATTCTACACCACGATGCAATACCCCACACGAATGGCTCGCCTAGAACTCATCCAACATCTCCAAGACAACACTGCAACGTACCAAAGCGACGAAAGACCATACCCTACCTTCAAACAGATACTCCACCAACTCCAAACCAACGAACTCTACTACAGCTCTCCCATACGTGTGCTACAAATCTCTCGAACAAAATTCAATGCACTGAAAAATGGTTCAAGACAATAACCAACTCATCCTGCTTGCTTGCCTTCTGACACTCCCAGCTCCTACCACTGCCTTCGCCATCCTCTCCTAGTGAGCCAAGTAACGACATCATTCAAGCCTCTCCATCTACGTCTCCAGGACTTCAGTACCACATGTCCCAAAGTGGTTGGGCCACTTGCCTTAATTCCTCCTCTTCCCCTCCTTCCCATCCTTTTCCAGTTATTTCCATCCTTCCTTATCCTTCTTCCTTCCCATCTCACGACAGCTCTCGTCGTCTTATTCGATTCAATTCGATTAAATCCACAAAAAACTATACTTAACTATTACCAAGTATACCTTGATGCAATACTGAAGCCATGGCCAAAGCCTCACAAGTTGCCCAGTCCAAGCAACGTCCTTCGGTAAGTTTCTGAAGACGGGTGTCAATGTGGCTTCTTTTAAGTTGCTTACTGACATTCTGTTGACATGTATACATATGGGATACATTAAGTTTTATTTTTCTTTAACTATAATTTAAATTAGTAAGAATATGAACATGCATATGTATCTGTGCACAAATATACAAAGAAAAATAGTGACAAAACATTAAAAAGCTGAATAAATCAATAGGGAAAAAAAACATATAACAATTAATAATTATTAAACACACCAACTGTTTCCCACAGAGATAGGGTGACCCCAAAAAACTTAACACATTCACCATCAGTCATTCAACTGCTGTCTTGCCAAAAGTGTGCTGATACCACAATTCAGATGACCCTTTAAAGTGCTACATCTTCACCCCTCCTTGAGGCTGCAGGCACTGTACAGTACCTCCCACCTCCAGAACTTAAGTCCAGCTAACTGGTTTTCCCTGAATTTCTTCATGTTACCTTGCTCACACTCCAATAGCATGTCAAGTCATACAAAACTTTTCTCCACTGCTCTAACATCCATGCACAAGCCTGTTGGATGTTCACACCCCTAGCAATAAAAAACCTTGTTCACCAACCCTTCCTGGGATGACCCATGCACCTCCTTTCTTTCACTCCAGATTTATGTATCTTTTCAGTCATCTTATTCAGCTATATCCTTTCTAATTGCCCAAACCACCTCAATAACCCCCTCGTCAGTTCTCTAAATTATACCTCTGGTAATTCCACACCATCTTCTAATCTTAACATTGAATTCTCTGCGTAATATTCACACCTAACACATCTCTCAAACATAACATCTCCACTACCTCCAGTCTTACTGCTGGCAGAAGTAATGTAGGAAAACATGAAAGGACTACTTTATTCCCAGGAATGACTCTTGTTTGTGGCTGAACTCTTGCAATTTATGATGATTAATTTATTTGGATTTTTCTTAACAGTGCTTAACAGTAGCCAAAAGGTTTTAGGAATATTATTTTTCTGTGTGTGCTTCCAATTTTTCTCCATGGGGAAGTGGAACAGAATTCTTCCTCTGTTAGGCATGCGTGTCGGAGGAGGTGACTAAAATGCTGGGAACGAGGGGCTAGTAACCCCCTTCTCCTGTATATATATTATTAACCCTTTCAGGGTCCAAGGCCCAAATCTGAAGTGGTGCCCCAGTGTCCAAGAATTTTCCCCCCAAAAAATTTGTTATTTTTTCTTATGAAATAGTAGAGAATCTTTTTGTGAAGGTAATAAAACAAAAAGTACGAAATTTGATGGAAAATTGACGAAATTATGCTCTCGCAAATTTTGATGTGTCAGCGATATTTACGAATCGGCGATTTTGCCGACTTTGACTTCCATTTTAGGCCAATTACATCATTCCAGTCAACCAAATTCTTAGCTATTTTACTAGTATTACTTCTATTCTATCGATTGAGCACAAGAAATCGCCAAGTCAACTGTTTCAACTACAAAATAAAGTGATCGGAAATTGGTAATTTGGCCAATTTAACACAAAGTTCAAAATATTCCAATTTCAAAATAGCATCCAGAATAAACAATGTAGGCATTCCTGGCACTAAACTAACATCTCCTCGGTTCATTAGTTACGCTTTGAGGCTTTACAAATAAATCCCATTTTTATTTTTTATTTACATAATGAATTTTTATTCACACCAAAAAATAGAAGATTTACTGTTATGCAATATTGTAATAATTGTATAAATATCATCACCACATTTGTGAATGTGTATTAGATCCACCAGCTGGCATGTATTAGACGTGTGAGGTCGTTTGTTTACTCTTGAACATCGACAAAAATTTAACATTTCCGCTACTTTGAGCTCAGTTTCAAGCCATTTCCGGTGCTAAAACCAATCAAAATCATCTCTATTTCTGTAATATGTCTTCCATTCTATCAAATGAGACCAAGAAATTGCAAATACAACTATAAAAAACATATGAAAAAACACTGCAAAGTTGCTGTTTTAATCGAAAATCTTGGTTTCAGTTTTTTTCTCTCATTATACACAGTGTGCTGCAGGATTTGTTTTATGTGGTGCACACATACCACATAGATGTATTCTCTCATATCTAGGCCCAAGTGTACCACTCACAGTTTATCAGAGTGAGCTGAGCTCATGACGTAGATCTACGGTTTGGACACTGAACGCAAAGCCGTAGATCTACGGGACGGACCCTGAAAGGGTTAAACTTCAAGAGAAACTTTCGTTTTTCTTTTTGGGCCAATCTGCCTCGGTGTCAGAAATAAATATTAAAATTGTAAGGGTTAATATATGTGCCTAAGGTATATAGTATATGCAATGAAATGATGCTGAGAGAAATTAATAGATAGCACCAGTATGAGACACTGTATACAGCACAGTACTAATTATATGTAAAAGTACCATCTGACCTTATGACTAAGCTTGGTTCCTACCAACTGGTCGTAAGTCAAAGTGGACGTAAGTTGAACCTTTGAAAATTGCCGACATACTGGGTAGGGCATAATGTCCAACCTTTGCTATATAAACTACCTACATAGTACTGTAATGTAATGTACAATCATTATTTCATTCTTTTTACCATAATTTACTTCTATAGATATATTTTAATCATTTATGTACTGTATAATATGTATACATGGTAGTGAACTGTATTGTAAATTTTACATCTCATACAGTATCATATGTTACTGTTATCTTTAAGTATTGTCAACACAGTGGAATGGGAGAATACCACTGGTAGTGCCATCATGCCAGAATGTCCTCTAATCTATGCCCTAAGTAAAGAGAAACAACTCTGGAACATATGTAATACGTATCTGGCTGGCTGGCTAGCAGGCCGGCTGGCCTTTGTGTGGGTGGGTGGGTGGTTGCCTGACTGACTGAATTTGGCTCTCTCTCTCTCTGTCTCTATCTCTCTCTCTCTCTGTCTCTATCTCTCTCTCTCTCTCACAGTTACACATAAGTAAAGTTATCATACATAGTATAAATTACCTAGGATAACCCAAAAAATCCAGACAGTGGATCTGTGCTCTAGTGCCCTAAATTAATAATAATATTAATAATAATTATTACAGTATTATTATTACAATAATATGTATGTACTAATATTGATAATAATATTATTATTATTAAACTATAATATAATTACTTACCTTAACAATTAAACTGTCCAAACATAGATCTACGTCCACGTGCGAGGGGCTCTGAACGTAGATCTACGTTTTCTTTTTACATGCTTTCAAATGGGGAAAATCAAGGTTGGAGCGCTACGCATGTGAACGTAGATCTACGTTTGGACAGTTTAAGGGTTAAAATATCTGTAGTCTTAATGTAGAGTGAGAGGTGAGTAAACTAGATTAAATGAATAAATGAGAGAGAGAGAATGAGTGTGTAGAAGGTTTGCAAGTTTTGTAAACAAACCAGTTGTTGTTGTCACCAGCCCGGACATGAATGGGTTTTGTTCACTCTGTCAAGCCGACCAGAAAAACATCTCATAATAATGTTAATTTATATGTTCATATGTTACATAGCATGTTTATTATATAATTTTGAAAAAAATCATAGATGGATTATGCAATATGTCTATATTAACATTTTACACACATTTAATGTGCCTCAGAGTGATTATTATTGTTTTTTTTTTTGTTTCTCTTTTAAACAAGTCGGCCGTCTCCCACTGAGGCAGGGTGACCCAAAAAAGAAAGAAAATCCCCAAAAAGAAAATACTTTCATCATCATTCAACACTTTCACCTCACTCACACATAATCACTGTTTTTGCAGAGGTGCTCAGAACACAACAGTTTAGAAGCATATACGTATAAAGATACACAACATATCCCTCCAAACCGCTAATATCCCGAAGCCCCCCCCTTTAGAGTGCAGGCATTGTACTTCCCATTTCCAGGACTCAAGTCCAGTTATATAAAAATAACCGGTTTCTTTGAATCCCTTCACTAAATATTACCCTGCTCACACTCCAACAGATCGTCAGGTCCCAAGTACCATTCGTCTCCATTCACTCCTATCTAACACGCTCACGAACGCTTGCTGGAAGTCCAAGCCCCTCACCCACAAAACCTCCCTTACCCCTTCCTTCCAACCTTTTTGAGGACGACCCCCACCCCGCCTTCCTTCCCCTACAGACTTATACACTCTCCATGTCATTCTACTTTGATCCATTCTCTCTAAATGACCAAACCACCTCAACAACCCCTCTTCAGCCCTCTGACTAATACTTTTATTAACTCCACACCTTCTAATTTCCACACTCCGAATTTTCTGCATAATATTTACACCACACATTGTGTTATTATTATTATTAATATGGCATCATCAAGACCAGTTACACACTCTTAATGATTTTAATGTGTACCTGCATTGCCAGCACAGGCGTAAGATGTGGAGCTTAAAGCAGTTAAGTTCATATTTTATTCATTCTAGAGTGTATATCAGGTTTTTGTTATTTATATTGTTTATTATGATAGGAGTGAATGGAGACAAATGGTTTTTAATACTTGACGTGCTGTTGGAGTGTGAGCAAAGTAACATTTATGAAGGGATTCAGGGAAACCGGCAGGCCGGACTTGAGTCCTGGAGATGGGAAGTACAGTGCCTGCACTCTGAAGGAGGGGTGTTAATGTTGCAGTTTAAAAACTGTAGTGTAAAGCACCCTTCTGGCAAGACAGTGATGGAGTGAATGATGGTGAAAGTTTTTCTTTTTCGGGCCACCCTGCCTTGGTGGGAATCGGCCGGTGTGATAATAAAAAAAAAAATATATAAATTATGCCATATTAGATGAATTGTGATAGATAAATAAGCCGTAGAGCGATATCAGCGTCATATTGAAGACATGACAACTCTGCTTCATGTGTAATACCTGTTGGTTCATGAGCAGCTCTGAGATAGAGACAAGCAGACAGAAAGACAGACACACAGGTAGACTGAAAGACAGACACACACAGGAAGACATAAAGACAGATAGAGAGACAGGCAGATAGATACAGACAGATAGACAGATACCGACAGATACAGACAGACTGATATACAGGCAGACAGATAGAGACAGGTTTATGTGCAACAGTGAAAACAAATAAAGAGAGTTCGAGAGTAAGAGCCTTTCTTGCCTACTTGCCACAATCTCCAGTGCAAGATTCAGACTTCTTCTTAGGGGCCATGGTGAAATTTACTGTCCAGTTAGTACAGTTAATACAGTGTGATGCTGCTGATAGGGTAGGGTTACTCAAACTGATGCTGCCTGCATGGCGCATTGCCGCCGTGAGTATCGTCAAATATTGCACAGCGGTATGCATCAGCCGGCCCAGCCCAACTGCCAGATGCATGGCTGTAAGTCGAATGGACATATGTCGAGCAGGTCATAAGTCGGATGGTAGGTGTAGTTGCTAATTTTGATGCTGCAGGTGCAATTCCTAAGGTAAAATAATTAACTTAACAATCATTTGGTTCTCATTACAATTAAATATTAAAAAGCTGCAACCAAATTTCTAGATCAATGGCCACATTTCAAGCACTATATTTATATTGCCTTATTTTTTGTTTCTAAATATGACATGGAGAGCGTATAAATCTGTAGGGGAAGGAAGGCTTGGTAGGGATCGTCCTCGAAAAGGTTGGAGGGAGGGGGTAAAGGAGGTTTTGTGGGCAAGGGGCTTGGACTTCCAGCAAGCGTGCGTGAGCATGTTAGATAGGAGTGAATAGAGACGAATGGTATTTGGGACCTGACGAGCTGTTGAGTGTGAGCAGGGTAATATTTAGTGAAGGGATTCAGGGAAACTGGTTATTTTATATAGCCAGACTTGAGTCCTGGAAGTGGGAAGTACAATGCCTGCACTTTAAAGGAGGGGTTTGGGATACTGGCAGTTTGGAGGAATATGTTGTGTATCTTTATACGTATATGCTTCTAAACTGTTGTGTTCTGAGCACCTCTGCAAAAACAGTTATTATGTGTGAGTGAGGTGAAAGTGTTGAATGATGATGAAAGTACGTATTTTCTTTTTGGGGATTTTCTTTCTCTTTTTGGGTCATCCTGCCTCGGTGGGAGACGGCAGACTTGTTGAAAAAAAAAAAATACAGTATAATGTTATCTTTTATCAGCAACATATCACCCACACAGTGGGCTTTATCAAGTTACAATCTGATCTGTTTATGACTTGATAAAGCACCTTGTGGGTATTATGGAGTACTGTATTAAAATATTCATATATGTCATTTTCTGTGTAGTATACTGAAAGTGGAAAATGACATTATGTATGGAGCATTATTTTATGTATAAATATTTTAATGTAGTACTCTGTAATAGTGGGTAAAACATTGTTAATAGAGGATTGCATTATAATGTACGTGTGTCTTTATCCTGAAGACTATGGAATTCTCATGAATGTATGGATTTAAGAAAATAAAACAAAAATAAAAGTATGAAACTTTAAAAAAAATACAGTGGACCCCCGGTTTATGATCAGCTCCCAATGCGACCAATTATGTAAGTTTATTTATGTAAGTGCGTTTGTACATGTATGTTTGGGGGTCTGAAATGGACTCATCTAACACAATATTCCTTATGGGAACAAATTCGTTCAGTAATGGCACCTGAACATACTTCTGGAATGAAATAATATTGTAAACCGGGGGTCCACTGTATTTTGTTTGTTTGGTTTTATTTACAAAGCACTAAAACTGTTAGAGTATTCAGCACATTAAACATATTCCATTTCTAACTATAAAGTTTACACTTATCATTATAGACTGTATTGTACTATACTGTACTAACACAGCATGACAAATGAATAAGGATATAAAAAATGGAACTTCAGAAATTTTAGAATATGAAACTGAAAATTATAAATCATACTGAGTAGAGTATTACAAGACAATACTTACAAATCCCTCAGGTACGTAGACAGACTTTGCTCCTAAATACTTAAGAGAAGCAATATCCACTCCAGTGTCCCAAACTTCAATGGCCCCAGGAGCATGAACAAGCCCTGACCACTGCTTTTCTAGTTGGGTAGCCTGAAATAAGATAATAAAGAGTAATCACTCTTTACAAGGGTAAGTAAACATCTAATTTCAACATACATTCTCCATTTCAAAATGAGTATTACATCTATTTTTTTCTCTCCAAATTTTCTGTTTATACTGGCAGACTATTTATCCTTACATCTGCCATAATTAACATTAGCAAAAATATTAGGTCAGCATTTAATTTTCTATTAAGAACATTTTTCATTAAAATTTCACTGATAAATATCAATTAGAGCATTTACCCTCTGAATAAACTATATCGGTATACCTTTGGAACATGAGAATCGACTAGTTTGAACTGCTCAGCTAGAAATGCCATGTGATCACTTGTAGTTTTCACAACCTCTTCCTGGGTTAGTATGCCTTCTGTCACCAAGGAATCAGCATATGTGTCTGGCACACTCCTGTAAGTCAGATACTGACACATTAGGCCCCCCCCAAAAAAAAAAATCACACCTACTCAAATATTAATCGTGCTTATAACCTGATCTAATGCACATCATTTTCTCATTGCATATCTGTTATTTCCTCATTTTTCTATATTTTTTTTATAAAAGAAATATCAGAAATGACTTTTCTTTCAGTAACACCTTAAACATAAGACAGCACTGGTATGAAATACTGTACACAGCATAGTATTAATTTTTTTTTTTTTCAACAAGTCGGCCGTCTCCACCGAGGCAGGGTGACCCAAAAATGAAAGAAAATCCCCAAAAAGAAAATACTTTCATCATCATTCAACACTTTCACCTCACTCACACATAATCACTGTTTTTGCAGAGGTGCTCAGAATACAACAGTTTAGAAGCATATACGTATAAAGATACACAACATATCCCTCCAAACTGCCAATATCCCAAACCCCTCCTCTAAAGTGCAGGCATTGTACTTCCCATTTCCAGGACTCAAGTCCAGCTATATAAAAATAACCGGTTTCCCTGAATCCCTTCACTAAATATTACCCCGCTCACACTCCAACAGCTCGTCAGGTCCCAAATACCATTCGTCTCCATTCACTCCTATTTAACATGCTCATGCACACTTTCTGGAAGTCCAAGCCCCTCGCCCACTAATTATAGTTGCCAATTTTGACACTGAAGTTGCAAATCCTAAGGTAAAATAATTAACTTAGCAATCATTTGGTTCTCATTACAACTGAATATTAAAAGCTGCAACCAAATTTCTAGACCAATGGCCACATTTCAAGCACTATTTATATTATCTTTATTTTTGTTTTAGATATGATTACACTATTGACAGATATTACATTTTCATTACTGTATGTGTAAAAGGAATACACCTTATAGATTCCGAGTCCTTACGACTATGGTGAGAAATAGTACAAAACAGACATGATGAATAAAGATAAATGCAGTATAATGTGATCTTTTATTGGCAACATTTCACCCACACAGCAGGCTTTATCAAGTCAGTCAGATCTATTTGACTTGATAAAGAACTGTGTAGGTGAAACACTGTCAATAAAGGATTGCATTATACTGTATTTATGTGTCTTTATCCCTAAGACTATGGAATTCTCATGAATGTGTTTAATGAAATAAAACAAATGGAAATTAAACTATGTATCATCTTTAAAAAATATTTGATTTGTTGGTTTGGTTTTATTTACAAAGCACTAAAACCATTTGGTTATTTAGCACTTTAAACCTATTCCATTTCCCACTATAAAATTTACACTTACCATTATAGACTTGCAACTGCCTTATCCAATTCACTCATTACATTACTCAAAATTACAAAATATCGGTAAAAACTATTGAAAGTATTTTTCACATTCCACATCCTTAATTTGTTTAGAGTCATCAGCTGTAGGTTTCAGTAACATTATGCTTTAATTATACAATAAGAAAATTGTGACATTCTTAATTAAAAGTAAGAATCTAAGAAAAATACAGAACAATGAAGGAACAAGAAGATGAACACTGTAATGGACTAAGGATGTGCAACTATACATTCCTGTAAGCTATGTGGTGGGATGTACAATTGTACATGCTGAACATCTACTGTTGGTCTTCTAATTAATGACAAGGAATGTTTAATGGACATGTACTATAAATCTGATTTATAAAGTCATACAAATTATTATGTGTTACTTAGTATATTCACAGAAAACACTAAACGCAGGAAAGTAAAGAGACGTATAACAAACCTGCGAGAATCAATGTTGCTGTACATCAAGGGATTGGTAAACCAAGGATTATCTAATTCATTGTGCCCCCATCGGCGCCAGCACACCAAATCAACAAACACGTCTCGGCGAAATTTCCTTTGATACTGGACTGCTAAATGAGCAGCTTTCACAACAGCCTGGAAAAAATGTGCATGTACTGTATATATTTATACACAGGGATAACTCAGTTAATCATCCTACAGGTGAAAAGCATAAGTTTTTTAATTATTCCTATGTTAGCAAGGTTAACAGAAAATGTATCTGTGAATTTTCAAGTCAAATATTAATGCATTTTATCCTAAAAACAAATTAAAAATAAAATTTTATTCTTATTACCAACTTCCAAAACACAAAATTTCTTTACAGAATTTTTAAACTTAATACATACTGTGGTCTCATAACCTTGTATCCTTCATAAGTCACACTCCTAAAATAATTTATTAATTTTGACAACTAGCTAGTAAGGTATGTGTATGCTGAATGTAAATCAGGATTTTGTAAGATTTACCTGCCATCTTCAACAATATTGAGACCAGCAAGTCTAAGTGCAAAACATCTACAAGACTTCCATTTCAGTCATATGACTGTGAATATGACAGTAGTAAATCCTTGGATAGTTGATATCTACCAACTTTCTACCATGTTATTTGTCACTGAAATACAACCAGACTACGTATGCATGCTAAATGTATTACAGGCTTTAAGATATTCTTCTTCTTCTTTCAACGTACCAGCCGTATCCCACTGAGGTGGGGTGGCCCAAAAGGAAATATGAAAGTTTCTCCTTTTACATTTAGTAATATATACAGGAGAAGAGGTTACTAGCCCCTTGCTCCCGGCATTTTAGCCGCCTCTTACGACACGCATGGCTTACGGAGGAAGAATTCTGATCCACTTCCCCATGGAGATAAGAGGAAATAAACAAGAACAAGAACTAGAAAGAAAATAGAAGAAAACCCAGAGGGGTGTGTATATATATGCTTGTACATGTGTGTAGTGTAACCTAAATGTAAGTAGAAGTAGCAAGACGTACCTGAAATCTTGCACGTGTATGAGACAGAAAAAAAAGACACCAGCAATCCTACCATCGTGTAAAACAATTACAGGCTTCCGTTTTACACTCACTTGGCAGGAGGGTAGCATCTCCCTGGGCGGTTGCTGTCTACCAACCTACTACCTAGGTTTAAGATATTCATGTATATAAATAATGAATACACCACTGGCCTCAGCTACTTGCTTTATAAATACAGTGGTTATCTCAAGTTTCAAACAGCTCCCAACTAGAACAATTATGTAAGTGTATTTTTGTAAGAGTATTTTTGGGAGTCTGAAACAGATTAATCTAATGTACATTATTCCTTATGGGAACAAATTCGTTCGGTATCGGCACTCGAACAGCCTTCTGGAACGAATTAAGTTCGTAACCCGAGGTACCACTGTATTATACAGATAGGATGGGCCATCAACAATTTGACCATTGTATCTGTAGGCTTACGTAATTTTTACTTATAAAATTTTCAACTTCGTATATTTCTATACTTCCAATCTTGTACATATTGCTATGTCTACACAACTGTCTTTCACATTCAATCAATGTTCTACATTTATCAGCTATTTTTTTTCATAAGTTCCCATTCTTTGCTGATTCCTTACTTAACCTTTCTTAATCTTTTCAGCCAACATTTCATCCAAATTTAGCACATGTGCCATAAATTCCACCCTCAGACACCAAAAATTACCAACCTCTGGATTGCCACCATTTACATGTATGACTGGCATGCTACACATCTTTGCAATATCTGTACAATAATCTGATGATCGTGTGCGCTCTCCAGGGGTTGTGTAGCCAATCTGAAATACAAATATTTCAAAATAAGGTAAAATATTTAACATTTAATAATTACTAATTCCCGCCTTGGTGGGATACGGCCGGTGTGTTGAAAGAAGAATTACTAATTCATTTTTTTATCACATCAGCCACATTCACCTTTATTCATTCAACAGCTGCTTTACCAAAAGTGAATTACATTATGGCTGATGCTCTGAGCAGCAAAATCTCCACATTCCCACCTCGAGGACTCAAATCTGTGTAACTGGTTTCCCTGAAATGCTACTTTGCTCACACTGAAACAGCACATCATATCCTAAATATGTCATCACTCATTCTGATTTCACACACACACTTGCTGGATGCTCAAACCTCTACCACTTAGAACCTTTCAATCCCTCCCTCAAATACTTCTTAGGACGATTCTTTTGACTTCTTCCTTCCATCCCATATTTATACACCTTTGTCATCCTATTCTGCTCCAACCTTTCTATATGGTCAAAACACTAAAATGACCCACATCTGCCCTTTGAATTATAACTTTAGTAACTCCATACTGTCATCTGATCTGTGCACTCCTAAGTCTCTTCAAAATATTCATACCACACACTGCTTATCCTAAGTGTTAAGATTCCTCTCATAATACTGCACTACAAAATATTTGTAATCAGTTTTGTAAAATAATTACGATACTTTGCAAATTTTTTTTTTTTTTCAACAAGTCGGCCGTCTCCCACCGAGGCAGGGTGACCCAAAGAGAAAGAAAATCCCCAAAAAGAAAATACTTTCATCATCATTAAACACTTTCACCTCACTCACACATAATCACTGTTTTTGCAGAGGTGCCCAGAATACAACAGTTTAGAAGTATATATGTATAAAAATACACGATATATCTCTCCAAACTGCCAATATCCCAAACCCCTCCTTTAGAGTGCAGGCATTGTACTTCTCATTTCCAGGACTCAAGTCCGGTTATATAAAATTTAGTTATAAAGATTTATTTCTTTGTGCGTGAGCGTGTTAGATAGGAGTGAATGGAGACGAATGGTACTTGGGACCTGACGATCTGTTGGAGTGTGAGCAGGGTAATATTTAGTGAAGGGATTCAGGGAAACCGGTTATTTTCATATAGTCGGACTTGAGTCCTGGAAATGGGAAGTACAATGCCTGCACTTTAAAGGAGGGGTTTGGGATATTGGCAGTTTGGAGGGATATGTTGTGTATCTTTATATGTGTATGCTTCTAGACTGTTGTATTCTGAGCACCTCTGCAAAAACAGTGATAATGTGCGAGTGTGGTGAAAGTGTTGAATGATGATGAAAGTATTTTCTTTTTGGGGATTTTCTTTCTTTTTTGGGTCACCCTGCCTCGGTGGGAGACGGCCGACTTGTTTAAAAAAAAAAAAAAAAAAAATTAATACTGTATAATTCTTATGTATAATTTTAGTTTCTGGCATAAACATTCCGAGGTCACAGATTTAGCAATTATTTTATTTCATTTTGTTTTCTTGTATTATATGATCTGTTATACTACTAGGTATGCATTAACTCTTTAGCATTTAAGCAATGAGCTATTGCCTTCAAGATTATTATATATTATATTCAAGAAAAGCACTTACCCAGCAAGCTTCACTCAATGCTCCTTTTGCTTCCAACACCAATTAACAAAGGTGTGGGAATGGAAAGAGAAAAAGTTTTCTACTGGGCTGCATAACTTGCATATTAACCACATCTCCCATCTCTAATACTATTTTAACACAGTACAGTAATTTTACATGATTTACTTATTAATAGAAATCTTTCAACAAACTGACCATATCCCACCGAGGCAGGGTGGCCCAAAAAGTAAAAAGTTTCTCTTTTTAACTTCAGTAATGTGCACAGGAGAAGGAGTTACTAGCCCCTTGCTCCCAGCATTTCAGTCACCTCTTACGACACGCATGACTTACAGAGGAAGAATTCTGTTCCACTTCCCCATGGAAAATTAATAGAAATACACCTGATTATTAATGGAGACATGTAAGGCTCCACCAATGGCAAAGTGTGGAGCATTGGAGAGTGCCAGCGTTTCTTGCATTACCCCTTGTCCTGCCAGTGCAGCATCTCCATGGACCTGAAAACAACAAAAACATTTTTTTTACATACTGTACTCGTAAACTATATCATGGCAGTAAATCTTCCACATTTAGTTGCACACAGATGCACTATCATGGGCCTCTGTTTCTTTATTTCTGAGTTATTTTTATTGGCTCTATTTACATAATATAAAGTAGCAAACTATATTACTCTTCAAACAACAGTACGTATTTCTATATAGTATATGTTTGGGATATTGGCTGTTTGGAGTGACATCTAAACTGTCATATCTGGGCAACTCTGCAAAGACAGTGATTATGTGTGAATGATGGTGAAAGTGTTGAATAATAGTAAAAGTATTTCTTTCTTTTTTGGGTCACCCTGCTTTGGTGGGAGACGGCCGGCACATTAAAAAAAAAAAAATGTCTAGGAATACACATACTGGACCAATCATATGCAATAAATAATAATAAATTATTTCTCTTTTAATAATATATAGTCTATATATTTTTTTTTTTTCAACAAGTCGGCCGTCTCCCACTGAGGCAGGGTGACCCAAAAAAGAAAGAAAATCCCCAAAAAGAAAATACTTTCATCATCATTCAACACTTTCACCACACTCACACATTATCACTGTTTTTGCAGAGGTGCTCAGAATATAACAGTTTAGAAGCATACACATATAAAGATACACAACATATCCCTCCAAACTGCCAATATCCCAAACCCCTCCTTTAAATTGCAGGCATTGTACTTCCCATTTCCAGGACTCAAGTCCGACTATATGAAAATAACCGGTTTCCCTGAATCCCTTCACTAAATATTACCCTGCTCACACTCCAACAGATTGTCAGGTCCCAAGTACCATTCGTCTCCATTCACTCCTATCTAACACGCTCATGCATGCTTGCTGGAAGTCCAAGCCCCTTGCCCACAAAACCTCCTTTACCGCCTCTCTCCAACCCTTTCGAGGACGACCCCTACCCCGCCTTCCTTTCCCTATAGATTTATATGCTTTCCATGTCATTCTACTTTGATCCATTCTCTCTAAATGACCAAACCACCTCAACAACCCCTCTTCTGCCCTCTGACTAATACTTTTATTAACTCCACACCTTTTCCTAATTTCCACACTCCGAATTTTCTGCATAATATTTACACCACACATTGCCCTTAGACAGGACATCTCCACTGCCTCCAGCCGTCTCCTCGCTGCTGCATTTACCACCCAAGCTTCACACCCATATAAGAGTGTTGGTACTACTATACTTTCATACATTCCCTTCTTTGCCTCCATAGATAACGTTTTTTGACTCCACATATACCTCAACGCACCACTCACCTTTTTTCCCTCATCAATTCTATGATTAACCTCATCCTTCATAAATCCATCCGCCGACACGTCAACTCCCAAGTATCTGAAAACAATCACTTCTTCCATACTCCTCCTCCCCAATTTGATATCCAATTTTTCTTTATCTAAATCATTTGACACCCTCATCACCTTACTCTTTTCTATGTTCACTTTCAACTTTCTACCTTTACACACATTCCTAAACTCATCCGCTAACCTTTGCAATTTTTCTTTAGAATCTCCCATAAGCACAGTATCATCAGCAAAAAGTAACTGTGTCAATTCCCATTTTGAATTTGATTCCCCAAAATTTAATCCCACCCCTCTCCCGAACACCCTAGCATTTACTTCCTTTACAACCCCATCTATAAATATATTAAACAACCATGGTGACATTACACATCCCTGTCTAAGACCTACTTTTACCGGGAAGTAGTCTCCCTCTCTTCTACACACCCTAACCTGAGCCTCACTATCCTCATAAAAACTCTTTACAGCATTTAATAACTTATCACCCTGTGTATATATTTACCCTGTGTAAAGGTAGAAAGTTGAAAGTGAACAAAGAAAAGAGTAAGGTGATGAGGATATCAAATGATTTAGATAAAGAAAAATTGGATATCAAATTGGGGAGGAGGAGTATGGAAGAAGTGAATGTTTTCAGATACTTGGGAGTTGACGTGCGGCGGATGGATTTATGAAGGATGAGGTTAATCATAGAATTGATGAGGGAAAAAAGGCAAGTGGTGTGTTGAGGTATATGTGGAGTCAAAAAATGTTATCTATGGAGGCAAAGAAGGGAATGTATGAAAGTATAGTAGTACCAACACTCATATATGGGTGTGAAGCTTGGGTTGAGAATGCAGCAGCGAGGAGGCAGTTGGAGGCAGTGAAGATGTCCTGTCTAAGGGCAATGTGTGGTGTAAATATTATGCAGAAAATTCGGAGTGTGGAAATCAGGAGAAGGTGTGGGGTTAATAAAAGTATTAGTCAGAGGGCTGAAGAGGGGTTGTTGAGGTGGTTTGGTTATTTAGAGAGAGTGCATCAACGTAGAATGACATGGAGACCATTTAAATCTGTAGGAGAAGGAAGGCGGGGTAGGGGTCATCCTCGAAAAGGTTGGAAGGAAAAGGTAAGGGAGGTTTTGTGGGCGAGGGATTTGGATTTCCAGCAGGTGTGCATGAGCGTGTTCGATAGGAGTGAATGGAGACGAATAGTATTTGCGACCTGACGATCTGTTGGAGTGTGAGCAGGGAAATATTTAGTGAAGGGATTCAGGGAAACTGGTTATTTTTATATAACCAGACTTGAGTCCTGGAAATGGGAAGTACAATGGCTGCACTCTAAAGGAGGGGTTGGGGATATTGGCAGTCTGGAGAGATATGTTGTGTATCTTTATACGTATATGCTTCTAAACTGTTCGTGTTCTGAGCACCTCTGCAAAAACAGTGATTATGTGTGAGTGAGGTGAAAGTGTTGAATGATGATGAAAGTATTTTCTTTTTGGGGATTTTCTTTCTTTTTGGGTCACCCTGCCTCGGTGGGAAACGGCCGACTTGTTGAAAAAAAAAAAAAATATTACCCTATCTATACTTCATTTATCTTCCTTACCTGAATACAAACAACCTTATCACCAGCCCGAGCAGAAACATCTGAAGAATAGCAACCTTCACCTAAACTTTTTTGCCTTGCACGTGTTTTGCCACAAGCCACAGGATTCACAGCCTCCAGATGGGATGGGTTTGGTAACATAGTAACGTGCAAGGAGTGCTCAGCCATTTCTAAGTCTACCGAGACGACTGCAAAAAATTAAGAAAACAAAAAAAGTGGAAAATTCCAAGTCAACATTACAACATATTTATCTACAAAGTGTGTACAGGTGCATAAGTTTATAATGATAAAAATAAAAAAAGCATATAAACAGTGAATTCACAATTAAATATGTATAACTTTCAGATAATACAAACTAATAAAATTACAGTAAATCAATTATAACATTATCAATCTAGAGCTTTCCAAGGTTTCATAAACAATAAAATCTTAATTAGCAACCTAGTTAGAAGTTACTCACTGATCTGACCTAAGGCTGGAGGTTATACAGCAGACAATCAATAGACAACAAAATATGAAGCCATGGCCAAAAGAAATTCCATGACACATTATTAACTGCAATAGCCCAAAATTATTGTAATTATGTACACACAAAATGTAATTTAACAAAATGCTATTTACTTTAAGAAAATTACTGAAATCTTATTTTACCAGTAAATTTTGTTAACACACTGGAGTGTTTTCCACCAAGACAGGGTGATTCAAAGGACAAAAACACATTCATCATATTTATTCTCAGCTATCTTTCCATGAGTGATCCTACCTAAATGTGAGAGAACATCCCCTGTAAAGTGCATGCCAGGAGGAAATTCTGGTAGACCCTTCATCTTCTGAAACATAACAACTGGTGGGTACTGCAGAACACCAGATAGAAGATTAAGCCGTCCCCGATGAGCCAAGGCCATCACGGCGTGTTCCACCCCATCTATAACGGGAAAACTTAAGAGGTAATAAAATTTCAAGAACACTTCACCAATATTTTTCACATTTTCATAAAAATCATAAAGTACAGAATTTTATATGTACATTATACCTTAATATACTGATATTTTGTTTGCTTCAGTGTATATACATGTTTTGTCAACAAAAATACAAGGCAGTACAGTACAGTGGACCCCCGACTTACGATATTAATTCATTCCAGAAGTCTGTTCGGGTGCCGTTACCAAACGAATTTGTTCCCATAACGAATATTGTAAATTAGATTAGTCTGTTTCAGACCCCCAAAAATACACGTACAAAAGCACTTACAAAAATACACTTACATAATTATTTGAGTTGGGAACTAATCGTAAGGCGGGGGTCCACTGTATTTCCATTAATGGTATGTACATATGAATGCTTTTTTTATTTTTTTTAACAAGTCGGCCATCTCCCACCGAGGTAGGGTGACCCAAAAAGAAAGAAAATCCCCAAAAAGAAAATACTTTCATCATCATTCAAAATTTTCACCTCACTCACACATAATCACATATGAATGCATATGATTAATATTCTAACACAAATAATAATAATGCCTGTAGTAACAATAATAATGCTTAGTATTAATAAAAAACTTTTTTTTTTCAACTAACTGGGGTTACTAGCCTTTTGCTCCCAAAAATATTAATTATATATACACCTACCATCCGACTTACGACCTGCTCGACTTACGACCACTCGACTTACGACCGTGTTTTTTATGCAAAATTTCTGGGAAATAAACAACTATTTGTGTTGTACAGTGTTTATCCTAAACCTTACAGTATAAAATACAGTACTAACAGCATAAAAAGTAAAGTAAAACATGAAATACCAAAATAAAACAATAAAATAAAGTCATTACAAAAATGTTTTGTTGATATTCAGTGACTTGTTGAAAAAAAAAAAAAAAAAAAAAAAAAAAAAAAAAAAGTAACCCTGGAAAAGGACTTGCTACTTCAAGTCCTAATGGATGGGGATTTCCCTTCTAAACAATAACTTCCACATTCTCCCCTCCTCCCATCCCATCAATCATCACCAGATCTTCAATAAAGGTAAGTGTCATGTATTCTATTCTTAGTAGAGTAGTAATTGTGCATGTGTTCTTCAGTTTGTGTGTACTAAAATTAATATTTCATGTGGTAAAAAAATTTTTTTTTTCATACTTTGGGGTGTCAGGATCGGATTAATTTGATTTCCATTATTTCTTATGGGGAAAATTAATTCGGCTAACGATAATTTCGGCTTACAATGAGCTCTCAGGAACGGATTAATATCGTAAGGTGGGGGTCCACTGTAAAGCTGTAAGATCCATAAACAAACATTTTATTCTGGGTAGAAGCAAAACTAACTGTTTTACAGGAGTTAAGTTATATAATTAGCAATAGTAGTAATTAGGATAATACAGTAATAACAATAATTATCATCTTTCTAACAGCTCTTCCAATGCCATCTTCATCTCATCAGCATATCATAAAAGGTTTGTACTGCATGGATTAAAAAAATCTTCATATATTACAATGTATTATGCACAATCAACTTTTTTCTTATAGAACATGGTCATAAGATTTTTTATGGATCTGGTCAGTGGAGGACCTACATTTTTGGGGCACTGAAGCTTGAACTGTTATGGGGGCCCCTTCACAACCCCTTCTCATACAGTAGACCCAAAATTTTTAAGCAATGTGGACTAAAGTCGCTTCTGGGGCCCCTCCAGGATTAGGGGCCCTGAAGCTTAAGCTTCATTAGTTTCACAGAAGATCCACCTCTGGATCTGGTAATTGCAGGGCCTCTAGGAATCACATTCCATACATACTGAGACTCAAATGTATCAGTATATTATCAAAACTATAATACAGCACTTTTGTTTCTTGACCTACCCTGTGCAAGTCTCTTGAATGTTTCCTTGAAGTAGCCAACTATAGATTCTGCTCCCTCTCCTCCATATCTCTTAACACTTTGGAACTTGGTGGCTAAGAAATTATCAAAAGCCTGAGATCTCAACAAGTCTCCAGCCAGCCTGATGCGTTCTTGAGTGGTCAGAACTTCTCCAACTATTGTTTCAAAGGCTGTTGCAAACCACTCTCTCTCTTCCAGAGTCTGAATGGCAAAAAAAAAAAAAAAAAAAAAAAAAAAAAAAAAAAAAAAAAAAAAAAAAAAAAAAAAAATCAGATCTACAGTATAATGTATAAAGAATAACTAATATATTTAGCAGTTTTTCTCTTTTCTGTTTGACATTAAGTTGATCAGGGATTACAACTTCACAAATGGAAGAAAATAAACTACCACACAAATAACCAATGAAGACATAAATACAAGAAGTGCAGTGGCAAATAAAATAACAGAATAACCCTACTGAAATTACATTATGTACAGTACTTATAACCACACCAAAGATACAATCTAATGATAGAAAAAAAATTAAAGCTCCTAAATTCCTGTGAACCATTATCTTTCATCAAAGCATCCTTCTAACCAACTCCACATAACTATCAATTTGCATGCCAATTTAACTCCCCCAAAAATCAAGACTTCTGGATTTTAAAAACTGTTCTGCCTCCCAGAACTTATAACGTTAGCTTGTTTTACCTTTTCATTTATTACCTACAACTCTTGTTCTTGAACCTGTAGTGTGTCAGGTAAATATTACTTAATAAAAAATCTTTAATTTTTGAGCAGATTCAAAAAGATGTGGAGGGGGAATTCCCATGCTCTAATAAATTTGCCCCTTGCACCCAGCAGTAACTAGGGAACCTGAACAAAAATATATAGATAGATCATGTTCTAGAGAAAAACTAGGCTCAGGCTTTAAAAAAGGCAAAATAACTTGTAGCCTTCAAAAATGCAAAGGAAGAAATTCCCATTCTTACACCAGTATCTTTCCAGCTAGTGAAAAAAATAATTAAAATTAACCCAAATAAACAGTATTAAATTCATTCTTAAAGAGGAAAGGGACAATAAACTCTGTTCTTAGATGCCCTCTTAGGTACAGGCAGCAAAAACTAAGGACAACTTGATACATTTTTTCTCATATCATGACACTTGTACTAAGAGCAGTGTCATCATTGAGTTCTACCTCAGAACCTATATGATCTGTAGTTCCCAGCTCCTTGAAGCAAAGTGTGACAACATTTTACAAGTATCTGCACCTTAGGTTTCCTCCAAATTTTATCTCATTCTTTTTCCCCGTATATGTCTTGCATTGTAAATTTTCTGTTCATTTAGAAATTATTCAAGTGTGCAGAATACTTTCTGCAAGACTGTTATGCTCAGAACTCTCAGTGATACATATTAATGATATACTTTCATGTCCAAGTGACTAACTTAATACTGAGACAGTGTTCTTTCAGTGTTGTATTACACATGTGTAAATTATTCTAATTTTCTTGCTGTGTTTTAATATAATTTCCCTACAGACTGAAGTAATTTCTGATATTTTCTTTATTGAGTGTGATATACTAATTTTCTTACACTAAGTGCAGTGTTATTATTAATTTTTATTTGTTAATTTGTTGCTGTGTTAACACTCCCAGTGTAGGAGTTTGTTCAGTTAACTTGTATTTACTTTGTATTCAATTTTCCTTGCTACCTTGTGTTAATTGCTGAGTGTCTTAATTTTTTGTTGTGCCCAAAAAATTCTTATAGTATTTTTCTGCTATTTTCAGTGTGTTCTATTCTATAATTTCTTATTATGTTAGTTTTTCCTTGTGAAGGACAGGAGAGTCAGGGGAGACATGATAACGACATAAAATACTGCAAGGAATTGACAAGGTGGACAAAGACAGGATGTTCCAGAGATGGGACACAAAGACAAGGGGTCACAATTGGAAGCTGAAGACTCCTATGAGTTAAAGGGATGTTAGGAAGTATTTCTTCAATCATAGAGTTGTCAGGAAGTGGAATAGCCTAGAAAGTGATGCAGTGGAGGCAGGAACCACACACAGTTTTAAGATGAGGTTTGATAAAGCTCATGGAGCACAGAGAGAGAGGACCTAGTAGCAATCAGTGAAGAGGCAGGGCCAGGAGCTATGAATCGACACCTGCAACCACAAATAAGTGAGTACACAATACACACACACACACAAAACACACATTACATACACACACACACACACACATTACACATACACATACATACATTCACACAGAGAAAGAGGCATGTATTTCTCAAGTGTACATACATATACATATATGTACATGTCATTGTTACTTGTGGGTTGAAGGACTGTGATGGCTTCTAAGTCATCTACTGTTGGGTTAAAGGATTATACTGACCCTTAGGTTGTCACACTGTATACACATTATCTGGTCATTGCATGAGCAGAAGCAATTGTTAAGAGGGGTAGAAGTCAGCAGCGTGGAATCTGATAACTGTACAAGCATAAGGTGGTCTTTAAGCAGTGGGAAGGGTCCTAGGTTTTTATGGTCGTTATTCAAAATTAATTTGTGAGAAGAGTTGTTAAGCGGGATCTACTATGTTAAACAGTAGAAAATTGTAATGTTTATTTATGTTCAGAAATGTTTAAAAAATTGCAAATTATGTGAACAAAGAGCATGGAACAATAATGTTTCAGGAACATATTATGCACAAGTAAGCCTCATGAATGTTAAGACTGCACTTAATGGCTGTTAAGATTTACTATAATAACTTACTGGCAAGTATGAAAATTCAGCACCAATATGTCCACAATACTTGTCTTGTAGGATGCTTTGCAGCTGTTCTAATGTGCAAGACTCATCACACCCAGCTATGAGACCTTTAATGTTATATGTCTTATCGACACTTAAGTTGTACAATCGAGGTTCCAACTCAGGCACCAGTCTAAGGAAATAAAGCCACTGAATAGATTCTTATTATTTTTAAATAGAGCACAGCACAGAAAAGTCAGAGGTGCCCACTCACCAATGACTGGGCAGCAGAATAAATAAAAATTATTAGGTACTTCCTAAATATATCACTACACATGCTCCATCAACATTAAAGATTAAATTTGTTAGTTCTACATTAAAATATTTTAAGGTTCACAAATTTTGAGTTTTACCTCATTCTGTTACTGGAATTTCACAAATTTTACTCCTGTAATTACAGTATGCTGCATGAGATTAAAGAATAGTGTGGCAAAGCTTAACTGTTGATTGTCTGTTCAACCTGAATGTTGCTCTTAGCAGTCTGCTGGCCCAAATAACCATCACAGAATGGTTGATCTGAACTTATTGGAGATACTGGGCCTATTTCCTCTTGAAGATTTAAACATTTGTTCCAGCAATTATTTTGATACCTGCTGGTAGCAGGTTAAAGAGTCTGGGGTCACAGATGTTTACATAGTGTTCTATTATGCCCATGGCACCTGTTTGTCACTAGGTTTATTTTACCTTTCTTCCCATATGTCTCACATCAGTAAGTACATAGTATATACTTTATTATTAGGTACTCTTCTCGACTCCAGAGAGTACATTCCAGGGACTTAAGATGTTCCCAATAATTTAAATGCCTTTTTTGGCTCTGTGGAGGGCAGTAAATGATCTTTATATATTTTCCAGCTCTGTTATCTTTCCAGCCTTGAAGAGGCCAGTGAGCATAGATTATAGATTATTGTTTTTATTTATTTCATGGGGGAAATGCTAAATCCAGGCATCCGACAGTGCCTTTGGGAATGATGGTGAAAATGTGCAATTATCCAATACTGTATTAAAATCAATTCTATAAAAGATTTTAATACGTACTACAGTACAAATACAGTATTTTACGAACAGTATTATGAGCTAAAAACAATACTGTCTCTATTTTTCTGTTCTTGCCAATATTAAATGATCAAACTACTTTTTACATTACAGTACATTTCTAAAGAATTATACAAAAACCGAGCTCCTTAAATAACTAGTTCAGAAATAATTAAGGATCATATGGGAATGTATGAGAGTATAGTTTTACCAACGCTCTTATATGGGTGTGAAGCATGGGTGATGAATGTTGCAGCGAGGAGAAGGCTGGAGGCAGTGGAGATGTCATGTCTGAGGGCAATGTGTGGTGTGAATATAATGCAGAGAATTCGTAGTTTGGAAGTTAGGAGGAGGTGCGGGATTACCAAAACTGTTGTCCAGAGGGCTGAGGAAGGGTTGTTGAGGTGGTTCGGACATGTAGAGAGAATGGAGCAAAACAGAATGACTTCAAGAGTGTATCAGTCTGTAGTGGAAGGAAGGCGGGGTAGGGGTCGGCCTAGGAAAGGTTGGAGAGAGGGGGTAAAGGAGGTTTTGTGTGCGAGGGGCTTGGACTTCCAGCAGGCATGCGTGAGCGTGTTTGATAGGAGTGAATGGAGACAAATGGTTTTTAATACTTGATGTGCTGTTGGAGTGTGAGCAAAGTAACATTTATGAAGGGGTTCAGGGAGACCGGCAGGCCGGACTTGAGTCCTGGAGATGGGAAGTACAGTGCCTGCACTCTGAAGGAGGGGTGTTAATGTTGCAGTTTAAAAACTGTAGTGTAAAGCACCCTTCTGGCAAGACAGTGATGGAGTGAATGATGGTGAAAGTTTTTCTTTTTCGGGCCACCCTGCCTTGGTGGGAATCGGCCAGTGTGATAATAAAAAAAAAAAAAAATGGTGTGCAATCAGCCCGTAATGCTATGCATAGTATAAGTGGCTTTGGCATGCTGCTCTTATCTGTATTTTTTTTGTACCTCTGTAAGTGTGCTCAAATTATAAATAAATAAAAAATAAATAAAAAAATAAATAAATTTAAAGCAACACCAATGAAAAATTAATATAAATCAAAATTTTACTTGATAACAAAATAGTGTCAAAAGTTACTAAATATGGTTTATCTTAAAAAATGGAAAATTAATACAGTACTTACAGTAAAATATAAATATGATACTGTACATGCAAGCAACTTTGTTATGGCTTTATAATTATGATATGTACAAAAAATTAAAACAGATTACTGGATAGATTACAGTAAAAATTTTTTACAGAATAGTATATTCATGCAGATAAATGAGCTATGACAAAATTTTTAACTAACCTATATTCACCCATGGCATTTTCTGAAGGTAAATTTACTATATAATGATTCTAGGAATAAGATTATTTTAATTCACCTTTCATTTGGTTGCAATGGGTTGATATCAGCTTTGAGATGTCCAAATTCACGATAAGCACAGATGAATCTGAAAATGTTGCTTTCCTCTGCTCTGCGCTGTATGACATCATCTGATACTGAGGACAAATAAAAGAAAATTATAGGAAATCTTCCATGAATCTTGTCCAACTAACAGGTTTCCTTAAATCCCTTTACAAATATTACCCTGCTCCCACTCCAACAGCAGATCAAGCCACAAAATCCTCTTGTCTCCACTATGATTTAAATGTAACTAGTGAATAATATAAGCATAAAACTTAATGGATGAAAGGACCCAATAAAGATATCCTGTCATTTCACCCATATTGTCAGAATCAAAAGTAACCTTCATAGCTTATTGACCTAACATTTAGAAATCTTACGTATTTTTTTTTTTAACACAGTGACCATTTCCCACCAAGGCAGGGTGACCTGAAACATGAAATGAAAAAATTTCTTTTCACATTTAGTAAGTTATACAAGAGAAGCAGTTATCCACCGTTTGCTCCTGGCATTTTAG
This sequence comes from Cherax quadricarinatus, assembly GCF_038502225.1. Classification (NCBI taxonomy): domain Eukaryota; kingdom Metazoa; phylum Arthropoda; class Malacostraca; order Decapoda; family Parastacidae; genus Cherax; species Cherax quadricarinatus. The sequence goes on from NC_091339.1 coordinate 23,343,349, forward strand.
TCGCCTCTTATAACAGGCATTTCTTATGGAGGAAGGATTTTCCGCCACGTCTCCATGGACAGTATTAAATCTTAAATATATACACAGCAATGTACATCATACTGAGTGATATCAAGAGTGCATTAATTGAGATATTTTGGGTATGAGTGGTAAAAAATATACCATATACCATAACCTGAGCATGCTCTGATGTGCTGTGCAGCCAAAATAAATTCTATTATTATTACTAATATCTCCCAAAATAACAATTTACACAAGAAATATTTACTCATTTCATGGTGAACATAGGTTGTATGTGGTATAAAATCTTGATTAATGGCCAGCTTCTGCCAAGTAGTAGCCATGAACTACAGCCATACATGCACTATAATAATAATAGTAGTAGCAATAATAATAATAGTAATTATTATTATTTTTACAAGTACATGATACATTTATCACAGACCTAGCTGACATCACTGATGGTCTATACAGAAAACCCCTGGTTATGTAGAACATTTTGGACAACTTAGGTTGATCTTGTCCGTCAGGATGCAACCCACAAAAGTCATCTAACACACAGGTACCTACTTACTGCTAGGTGAAGAGGGGCAGCAGGTGTAAGGAAGCATACCCAATATTTCACCCATACTGGGAGCAATCTTTGGACCCTCAATGTGAGCTGAAGACAACTATCATCCAAGCCATGAGCACCCTAAATTCAATACCACTCAAGACTATATATTATCATTGTGTGCAGAAGCACTAAACATGTAGGGGTCTCATAAAGCACCTGGGGAATTGGAGGCAACCCGGTTTGATCCAGGGTGGGGAGAATAGTTCTAATTCATTGCTAGCGCACTCAGCTCACACACTGAGGTCCGTGGATCGATGCCCGGTGGAAATACTAGGACACATTTCCTGAAGACACCTGCTGTCCATGTTCATGTATCAGTACAACAGGTACCTGGGTATTAGTCAACTGGTGTGGGTTGCATCCAGGGAACAAAACTGACTTAATTTGCCCAAAATGCTCTGCATAACAAGGGGTTTTGTACATAGTAATATGTCATTGATGTCAGCTAGGTCTGTATATCTTGTACATGTACTTGTCATAGGAATATAATAGTAATATATTATGAAGATTTAACAAAAGATAACTCAACAATCATAGTAACTTAGTTTAGTCTTCAATTGAGAAATTTGAGAAATCTTTTAAGAGGTTATTACAAGCAACTTCAGGTGGCTCCTAGGTATATTATATTCATGGGGAAACGCTCAACCTGTAGGGGCTATACAGCACCTGGGGAATGAGAGCTAATCAGGTCTGATCCATGTAAGAGGAAATTATCCCAATTTTTCTGGATCAAGAGCCCTTAACCAGCAGCAAGGCAGCCTCCCCCCCCCCCCCACCGGGAGATGACCCAGAGGTAAAAATTATAATGTCACGAATAACAAAAATTAACTTACATAAGAATGGACTCGGTTCTTGAGGTTTATATCCATAAACACCTTTGAGGGACCTGTAACACCTATGAGGGAGAGATGACCCAAGACACACACTGTATGTGTTCCTGAACACTTGCTGCCTAGTGTGGGGCCCAAGCAGTCTCATATAACGCACCAGGAGACTCATTTTGAGAAAGTACCTTCCTTCACCTCAGTAAATATCCTTAATAGTCTTATACTGAAACCCAAATAAAAAGAATAGAGATGTTGGGTACGGGCAGTCAATATGGCCAGAGTTCACTGCCCTACTCACAACATTCTCAAGTTACTTATCTCACAAATTGATCCATAACATTACACTTGTATATATTTTGTGTTTAGCAATCATATGTCAAGTGTACCTTTACTCCAGCAAAGTAAGAAGAAATATCATCCTTTTAAATCACCGTTTTTTTTATTTTGAAAAAATGCGCAGTCCGGTTACCCGTTTTTATAACTTAAAAGTAGATAAGTAAGTTTATTTAGGTACAGGTACACACAGTTACAATTATCATACATAGTGTAAATTATCTAGAATAGCCTCAGAAATTAGAGTAACTTCTTACTTTTACCCAACATGCAGGATGGTTACTTCTAGTACGTGTGCTTTACACATTTCAAATTTTTCCTCTAGATACGACCCACGGCGGTATTCGATTATTGTTGTTGCATTTTCCAATGGGAAGCGCTAAACCTGTAGGAGTAATACAGCGACCGTGGCTTGGTGGCAAAAGCTTTCGCTTCACACGGTGAGGGGTCCGGGTTCGATTCCCAACGAGGGTGAAACATTGGACGTGTTTCTTTACACCGGTTGTCTATGTTCACCCATCAGTAAAATGAGTACCTAGGTGTTAGTCGACTGGCATGGGTCGCATCCTGGGACAAAACTGACCTAATTTGCCCGAAATGCTTTGCATAACAAGCGGCTTTCTGTATAGTAGTATGTCATTGATGTCAGCTAGGCCTGTGTACCTTATACATGTATTTCTAGTAAACAATGACGATTATTATTTGTCAGGATTTATTTTAACCCGGAGGGTTATCCACCCAGGATAGCCCAAGAAAGTAAACCATGCCACGGGCGGGTTAGGCAGAACCCTCGATCAGTCATAACACTCCAGACCGACGCGTCATGACGATTTCGTGAGTCGAGAAAGTAAGTGCGTCATCGAGGACTGTTTTATTTCCAGTGGGGCACTTCAATCTTGTCCCCAGGATGCCACCCACACCAGTCGACTAACACCCAGGTACCTACTTACTGCTGTGTGAGCGGGGGGGAGCAGTAAGTGTAAGAAAATATTCCCAACGTTTCACTTGTACGGTGTAGCGATTCCTGGCCCCTCAGTGTGTCAGCTGCAGACGCTATCAACCGAACCATAAGACAATTAATTTTGATCCAAGGAAGAGTAGGAAGTTCCAGTTCCTAAGAATAAGTAAGTATAAGATTATTTTATCAATATTAAGGCATCCCATGAATGGTTCACCAGCATCAAGGGACCCCCATGAATGACTCACCAGCATCAAGGGACCCCCATGAATGACTCACCAGCATCAAGGGACCCCCATGAATGACTCACCAGCATCAAGGGACCCCCATGAATGACTCACCAGCATCAAGGTACCCATGAAGGATTCAGTAGCATCAAGGCACCCCATGAAGGATTCAGTAGCATCAAGGCACCCCATGAAGGATTCAGTAGCATCAAGGGACCCGATGAAGCGTTCGCCAGCAACAAGGCACCCAATGAATATTAAGGCATCGCATGAAGGGTTCAGTGCCAAGGTACTATCATGAACAGTTCACCAGTATCAGGGCACACCATGAAGGGTTCACGCGTATCAAGGTACGCACAAAGGGTTCACCAACATCAAGGCACACATGAAGGGTCTGCTGTTAAAATCCAAGGAATCAAATTATACCCAGCTCTTTAAAAAATTATTTAAATCACAATGTGGATTGACCCATTCTTACAGGATTCGTTACCTTTGTAACTTGTGAGTTCATTACCCTTGTACCTAGTTCAGCTATCAAAACTTTGGGGGCCCAGTCCCTGGACCCATTACGTACCTCTAATCTGTAAATACTTTTGTAACTTGTCATGATTGTGACCAGACCTACCTGGAGTTCATTACCTTTGTAAATTGTGAGTTCATTACCTTTGTAAATTGTGAGTTCATTACCTTTGTAAATTGTGAGTTCATTACCTCTGTAACTTTCTCAGCTATCAAAACTTTGGAGTCCAGTCTTTGGACCAATAATGTACCTCTGTAATCTTTTAACTACCGCCCACAGGATGGGTATGGGGTGCATAATAAACATATTAAACTAACTAACTAACCCATTGTGACGCTTATAATCTTGTCTTTATGCATAATTGCACAATGAACTAACCACAAGTTAAAAAAAAGTTTACTGCTGAGTGAAGATCCTAGATAATTCAGGTGTTCACGAGGCAACAAAGCCATAACTGTATTGAGGTGTCTCGTGTTCAGGTAAGTAAAATGATATTACAGACGTGGAGTACAATTAACACTTGTGGGTTTATCGCTTAGTTATGATTATAATAATGATAATAATTAAGAATGGAAAAAAGTTAAGACTCCAGTGGAAATAAGTCACTTGATCCGACTATTTTTTGGATTATTCTAGCTAATTTGCACTATGTATAATAATTGTACTTATATGTACATGTACCTAAATGAACTAACTAATTAGAAAACCTAGAAGGAAAGGTGACTACCATCGTTTAAACCCGGCAAGAGCCAGACGCCCACACCATGCCAAAGTTGGTGACCGGCTAGAATCCGCAGACATCCAAGACAAATCCAGAAAACTACAAATAATGAACAACCGTTCAACAACGTGTGCATAATGGTGGTCCAACCTTCCCTCGGTGTGGGTGTGTTGCTCTTCGCAAATTTTGACTATAGCTTACGATTACTAATCTCCGGAACGCGGGTAGTAGTTTACGGTTCACAGTACAACCTATGTACATCACGGAATAAGTAAGTACTTCTTGTAGGAATTGTTATTTTAGAAGAGGGTGAAAATGGTACGAATATTCATATTGGTTGCCAGCATGGCTGAGTGTAAACACTGTCTTGCAACCAAAGTTATACTAGTTTCGCTAATATCTCCCAAAATAACAATTTTGCAAAGAAGTAATCATTTCATGGTGTACATATATAGTAGGTATTGTGAAATGTTAATTAATGCCTCCTAGTAGTAGTAGTAAACCTTAGTCCAAAATAATATCTGGTTTCTAAAATCAAATAATATTGTACAATTTAGACTAATTAATGGTCAAAATCCGCCGAGAAGCAATCCTTCAGTATTTTCCACAAATCTTCCCATAGTTTCTTTTGGCCATCCAGTTTTTTATTTTAGCTGTGCTCGCGTGCCCACCTCTGGGCTTATTAATTAGCTCCAGTTTGCACAGTGAAGCTTATTAATTAATAGTGGACATAATGTCTGTGATAAGTCTTGTCTGTGGACCAAGATGATATAATCATCATTGCCTTCAGAAGTGTGGAACTTCAAATCTGCTTCAAGTAAGTAAGTGGAATTTTTTTATGTTGGGAGTCCGGTATATTTTTTATTTTGATTTTAAGAAGTCACATTATTTGTCTTACTTGGGTTAACTTAAGTTAAATCTACATAATACATGTGAGCCCGTAATACTTCTGTGCCATAACTTGTGTGTTCCGGAGGTCAACGCCCCTGCGGCCCGGTCTATGACCAAGCTTCCCAGTGGATCAGGGCAAGTAAATTTATTTAGGTACAGGTACACATAAGTACAATTATCATGCATAGTTTAAGATGTGTAAATTACTTAGGATAACCCAGACAAGTCAGTGACTTATTTCCATTAATATTTAAAGCCAGACTGTTACTGCTGGGCGCGCTCAGTCCAGCATACGAACCACAGCCTGGCTGGTCAGGAATTGACTTTAGGAACCTATCCGGTTCCCTGTTGAGGACAACATGGAGTTTATTGGGAAACCCTATTATGTATGATGGAAGGTAGTTGAATAGTTTTGGGCGCCTTACACTTAATGTGTTGTCTCAGTGCACTCATGACACCTTTGCATCGTCTGCCGAACATTTTGCTTTTGTAGGGAGTGATTTCTATATACAGATTAAGGACCAGTCCCTTGTAGGATTTTCCAGGTGTCAATTAAGATGCATCCAAGGAATACAGGTCAAATGACTTCAAACGTTCCCAGGTATTACTGTTTAAGGTGCTTGACAAAACTTCTAAAGTGCTGTTAGCGTACAGCAGTATTGAAGGTTTTTCATTATTCATTCTATCATTTCCCTCGCGGCTGTGATAATGGCAGTGTTGTGATCCTTCAAGGTGAGATCCTTTGACATTATTACTCACAAGTTCTTCAAGTTAGTTTTTTGCTCTATTGTGTGGTTAATATGTGATTTATACTCCGTTCCAACTTTTATTTCCTCAGATCTTCCATACCGGAGTAACTGCAATCTGGCCTTATCAACTTGTTTGCTATTACTCATTGCGTAGTTACTCCTTTTGCACTGTTACACTATACAAGGAGTATACTTGGAGAAAGTTTCAGGGATTAACGCTCCCTGGTGAATCAGGGTCTGATCAACCAGGCTGTTACTGCTGGCCGCACGCAAATTGACGTACGAACCACAGCCCGGCTGGTCAGGTACTCACTTTAGGTGCCTGTCCAGTGCTTTCTTGAAGACAGCCAGGGGTCTATCGGTAATCCCCCATATGTATGCTGGGACGCAGTTTACCTGGAGAGAGTTCCGGGGGTCAACGCCCCCGCGGCCGGTCTGTGACCAGGCCGCCTGGTGGATCAGAGCCTGATCAACCAGGCTGTTGCTGCTGGCTGCACGCAAACCAACGTACGAGCCACAGCCCGGCTGGTCAGGAACCGACTTTAGGTGCTTGTCCAGTGCCAGCTTGAAGACTGCCAGGGGTCTGTTGGTAATCCCCCTTATGTATGCTGGGAGGCAGTTGAACAGTCTCGGGCCCCTGACACTTATTGTATGGTCTCTTAACGTGCTAGTGACACCCCTGCTTTTCATTGGGGGGATGTTGCATCGTCTGCCAAGTCTTTTGCTTTCGTAGTGAGTGATTTTCGTGTGCAAGTTCGGTACTAGTCCCTCTAGGATTTTCCAGGTGTATATAATCATGTATCTCTCCTGCCTGCGTTCCAGGGAATACAGTTTTAGGAACCTCAAGCTCTCCCTGTAATTGAGGTGTTTTATCTCCGTTATGCGCGCCGTGAAGGTTCTCTGTACATTTTCTAGGTCAGCAATTTCACCTGCCTTGAAAGGTGCTGTTAGTGTGCATCAATATTCCAGCCTAGATAGAACAAGTGACCTGAAGAGTGTCATCATGGGCTTGGCCTCCCTAGTTTTGAAGGTTCTCATTATCCATCCTGTCATTTTTCTAGCAGATGCGATTGATACAATGTTATGGTCCTTGACGGTGAGATCCTCCGACATGATCACTCCCAGGTCTTTGACGTTGGTGTTTCGCTCTATTTTGTGGCCAGAATTTGTTTTGTACTCTGATGAAGATTTAATTTCCTCGTGTTTACCATATCTGAGTAATTGAAATTTCCCATCGTTGAACTTCATATTGTTTTCTGCAGCCCACTGAAAGATTTGGTTGAAGTCCGCCTGGAGCCTTGCAGTGTCTGCAATGGAAGACACTGTCATGCAGATTCGGGTGTCATCTGCAAAGGAAGACACGGTGCTGTGGCTGACATCCTTGTCTATGTCAGATATGAGGATGAGGAACAAGATGGGAGCGAGTACTGTGCCTTGTGGAACAGAGCTTTTCACCGTAGCTGCCTCGGACTTTACTCTGTTGACGACTACTCTCTGTGTTCTGTTAGTGAGGAAATTATAGATCCATCGACCGACTTTTCCTGTTATTCCTTTAGCACGCATTTTGTGCGCTATTACGCCATGGTCACACTTGTCGAAGGCTTTTGCAAAGTCTGTATATATTACATCTGCATTCTTTTTGTCTTCTAGTGCATTTAGGACCTTGTCGTAGTGATCCAATAGTTGAGACAGACAGGAGCGACCTGTTCTAAACCCATGTTGCCCTGGGTTGTGTAACTGATGGGTTTCTAGATGGGTGGTGATCTTGCTTCTTAGGACCCTTTCAAAGATTTTTATGATATGGGATGTTAGTGCTATCGGTCTGTAGTTCTTTGCTGTTGCTTTACTGCCCCCTTTGTGGAGTGGGGCTATGTCTGTTGTTTTTTAGTAACTGTGGGATGACCCCCGTGTCCATGCTCCCTCTCCATAGGATGGAAAAGGCTCGTGATAGGGGCTTCTTGCAGTTCTTGATGAACACGGAGTTCCATGAGTCTGGCCCTGGGGCAGAGTGCATGGGCATGTCATTTATCGCCTGTTCGAAGTTATTTGGCGTCAGGATAACATCGGATAGGCTTGTGTTAACCAAATTTTGTGGCTCTCCTAAAAAAATTCATTTTGATCCTCCACTCTGTCTGGTTAGCGGCTTGCTAAAAACCGAGTCATATTGGGACTTGAGTAGCTCACTCATTTCCTTGCTGTCATCTGTGTAGGACCCATCTTGTTTAAGTAGGGGCCCAATACTGGACGTTGTTCTCGACTTTGATTTGGCATAGGAGAAGAAATACTTTGGGTTTCTTTCGATTTCATTTATGTCTTTTAGTTCTTCCTGCGATTCCTGACTCCTATAAGATTCCTTTAGCTTAAGCTCGATGCTTGCTATTTCTCTGAGCAGTGTCTCTCTACGCATTTCAGATATATTGACCTCTTTTAGCCGCTGTTATTCTTTTCCGTCGCCTGTAAAGGGAGCGCCTGTCTCTTTCTATTTTACATCTACTCCTCCTTTTTCTTAGAGGAATAAGCCTTGTGCATACATCGAGTGTCACCAAGTTAATCTGTTCTAGGCATAAGTTGGGGTCTGTGTTGCTTAGTATATCTTCCCAGCTTATATCGGTTAGGACTTGGTTTACTTGGTCCCACTTTGTTTTTGTTATTGAAGTTGAATTTGGTGAATGCACCCTCGTGACTAGTCTCATTATGTCGGTCTGGGGCTCCACGCATACATGTCTGAACCTCAATTATGTTGTGATCTGAGTATATTGTTTTTGATATGGTGACATTTCTTATCAGATCATCATTGTTAGTGAAGATGAGGTCTAGTGTATTCTCCAGTCTAGTAGGCTCTATTATTTGCTGGTTTAAATTGAATTTTGTGCAGAGATTTAAAAGCTCGTGCGAGTGTGAGTTTTCATCAGAGCTGCCTCCTGGTGTTACTGCAACAATATTATTTGCTATATTCCTCCATTTTAGGTGCCTTAAGTTGAAATCCCACAGGAGCAAGATGTTGGGTGCAGGAGCTGGAAGATTTTCCAGACAGTGGTCAATTTTTAACAGCTGTTCTTGGAATTGCTGGGATGTTGCATCCGGAGGCTTGTAGACTACCACAATGACTAGGTTTTGGTTCTCGACCTTTACTGCTAAAACTTCCACTACATCATTTGAGGCATTAAGCAGTTCTGTGCAAACAAGTGACTCTGCAATGTACAGGCCAACCCCCCCCCTTTGCCTGTTCACTCTGTCACATCTGTATAGGTTGTAACCTGGGATCCATATTTCGTTGTCCAAGTGATCCTTTATGTGGGTCTCAGTGAAAGCCGCGAACATTGCCTTTGCCTCTGCAAGCAGTCCACGGATGAAAGGTATTTTGTTGTTTGTTGCTGGCTTTAGACCCTGTATATTTGCAAAGAAGAATGTCATCGGACTGGTGGTATTGTTGGTACTGGGGGGGGGGATTTTTTTCCGGCATTAGGATCTGTATCTTGGTTTGGAGTGGAGGCCATCGACTGTGGTTCCACTCCAGGAATGACTGGATTTGGTGTACGATTTCTGCCATTTCCTGCCAGTTTTTTTTTCCTTCCTGGCACTAAAAAACCTCTCCCTCTTGAGTGGCTGTGGCTACCCAGGTTTTCCCTTGGCCTGGATGTTTTGTATCTTTTTGTCCCCTTTAGATGGTGTGCCTGGCAATTTAAGTTATAGCACAGTCTTTCCTGTACTGAAGAGGTACACATTTCAGGGTGAAAAAGCTTACAGGAAGGGAGTTTGCATTTTCCTGTTGTCATATGGGCATGGCATTTTCTAGGGTGGTCATAGTTGCACGTCCCGTCTGTTTTTCCAGATTTCCCATGTCTGCAGATACCAAGTGCATAGTATGTGCATAGGCTTGGTTTCCGTTTGCCTTGGGTTTCTGTGACTGTATTCCCTGTTGGTGCATGTTTCCCTGTCTTATTCCTATCCTCTTGGGCCCCGGACACTTACTGTGTTGTCTCTGTGTACTCGTGGCGTCCCTGCTTTTCATTGGGGGAATGTTACATCTGCCGAGTCTTTTGCTTTCATAGGGAGTGATTTTCGTGTGCAAGTTTGGTACTAGTCCCCCTAGGATTTTTCAAGTGTGTATTATCATGCATCTCTCTCGCCTGCATTCCAGGGAATACAAATCGAGGGACTTCAACCGTTCCCAGTAATTTAGGTGCCTTATCGTACTTCCGTGTGCCGTGAAAGTTCTTTGTATACTCTCTAAGTCAGCCATTTCGCCTGCCTTGAATGGGGCAGTGTACAGGAGTATTCCAGCCTAGAGAGAAGCGAGTTGAGAATCATCATGGGCTTTGCGTCCCTAGTTTTGCAGGTTCTCATTATCCATCCTATCATTTTTCTAGCAGATGCGATATACATTGTTGTGGTCTTTGAAGGCGAGATCCTCTTGAGTTACTACGCGAATGTACAGTATTTAGTTATAACTATTTTATATATTTGATGGTTTGGTACTCTAGTGTGCGTCTTTGTTACCTTCATTTTATGAATGTTCCTGCATAAATATATTCATAGTGGTTAATTAGGTTGGGTTCCAGCTTCTGGGTCGCTTGAGGGTGTTGATCTGCAGCTCTTGTGCGTTGAACTAAACGTGGGCCTCTTGATTGTGTTAATTTCCGGTTCCTGTGCCTCTTTGGAGGGTTGAACTTTAGCTCCTGGGTCTCTTAAAGGTTTTTAAGTATATCTACTAGATCTTAAGTATTGGTTAAAATACAGAGGACTGGAACTCACCCAATCTAGTGCCAGACAACAGTCCGCTACTATTCCAAGTATAAACTCGATTAAAATACATAAAATTCACTCACTACTATGCATACTAAATATACAGGACAGTCAGTTCTAATATCAGTGCTGCTCTGAAACTCTTGATATCTGCAACTGAACTCATAGGCATAATACCAGACACAAAAATATATATGATATTCAACGTATCCGACCCAGCCTGTGTAAAAACTCAATGTGCCTAAAAAAGACCTAAAATTTAAAACACTCCCTTAACTAGTTGTCTTTGTAAAACTTTTGAAAGAATGATACTTAACAGACTGTACTACAGAATCAGACACCAACTTTCCCCCTACCTCTATGGGTTCATGAAAGGTAAAAGTGTGCAGAACTGTATTTCCACCTTTCTCACTGCACACGCCTCTACTAGTTTTACCACTTTCCTTGATCTAAAATCTGCATTTGATATTGCGAACAGAACCGTTATACTACATGAACTAGCCAAAATGAATATTGGTGGTAGCTTACTCTGCTGGATAATAGGATACCTGTCAAATAGAGTATCCTCTGTCCTTGACCAAGGCTTCAGAAGTGATTCTAAAGAAATGTCTTTAGGTACACCGCAGGGAGGAGTTCTTAGTCCCATGCTATTTAATATTCTGGTTAATGCTCTCCTAAATGTTCTACCTGCCTCACCTAAACATATAGCTATAAGCTATGCTGGTGATATGATCCATACAACAGGGCATAAGAAGATGAATACCATTCTTAATGAAGTTCAAGCAATTTGTAATCGACTAGGCCTCATAATATCTTCCTCTAAAACAAAGATATTAACAAGCAAACGACATCCCCCACCCATCTATTTGCAGGGTGAAATCATTAGCTACGTTAAAACTTACATATATCTTGGTGTAGATGTTCCCTTTAACAAATCCACTATACCACAACTAAACAACAAATGCAAAGCTAGGCTAAATGCTCTAAAAGCTGTTGCTGGCTACAACCCCAACTATGGTGTTAATGTGAGAATCGTAAGAATGATGTACATAGCCTATGTTAGGTCCTTAATTGATTATGCTGCTCCCATGTTGATATTAGCTAGAGAAAGTTCTCTCCGACCCTTGGAGTTAATGCAAAATGAAGCTCTCAGGATTATTCTTGGCTGTCCTAGATCTACAAAAGTTCTTAACATGAGGAAGGAGCTTGGTATTTCTAGGATCAGTAATAGGATTGTTGAGATTAACACTGCACTCGGTATTAGAATGTTGAGAAATGAACAAGACACTGCCACAATGAATCTTACCATGTGTCTAGAGGTAAATACACACAGATCTAAATGGATTGTGAAAACGTGCAATTGCATTAAGTTTTATAACCTGCATGAACTGTATCATTCTAGGCAACAAGAGCATTTCACCCCTCTGTGGAAGATGTGATCATTTAATATCACATACCTGCAAGTCCCTCCCAAGAAGCTCATTGCTATTAATCCCTTCCTTAAATCACTTGTTAGAGCAACTGCTCAAGAAGAAATTTCTCACCTAGCTGGTAGTAATAAGTTATCACAAGTTTTTTTTTTTATATTTTATTTAAAACCAACAATAGACAATAGACAAAAGGAAAAACCCTAAAGATGACAATATATGAACAAATAACTGAAAAAACGTTACATTAGATATTGAAACATTAACGAATAACATTACAATATAACAAATATGACCACTATTACCTACATATAAAATCAGATACCGAAGCTTAAAATTGTCCTATACTAGCTACATGTGGATAAGTTAACTTTTCGCAAAAACATGCAAACCTATATTAACTCTTCCTCAAATTAATCATCCTTGCTCTTAATTCACACTAGAATAATAAAATACAAGTATAATAAAGAGCAGTTTGAATCAAAGAACATTCCACAATTATCATAAATTTACCCTAACCTAAGCCTAGTATTTCATCTGTATTATAAATGTCTAATCAACACGAAAATTTTACCACATTCCCCTAACCATATTTGTTGGTGTACATAATACAACCTTGTATTACCATAAAGAGAAAAAAAAAAAACAAAAAAGGAAAACCCACTCTTCACCTTTAAAATCAGACTTCAATTTACATACATGTACATACATATAAATAAGTATATAAAGTATGTTGTCTAATTGAACACAATCACTTACAACGTCAGTTATAATATTACGTCAACTCAACCATGAATAACTTCATCCAATTCTTACAACTTCAAGGGTTCGTAAAACTCTTAAACTACATACTTCTATTGGCACCAAATCAATTGTGCTTACAAAAATACAATTGTAAATTAAACTGGAACATAAAAAGCCATTTTGACATTTACACATTGTATCAAAATCATAAATGCTCATAGAAAATATGTATTGTATATCATTGAAAATGTTCATGAGAAAAACCATTAATGGTATATACAAGAAAGTAAACATACATATACACATACGTACACATACACACATATACATACATACACACATACATACATATATACATACACACATACATACATACACATACATACATATATACACATACACACACACATACAACACATACATACACAAATACACACACACATACAACACATGCATATATATACACACATACACATACATAGTTATAAGTCGATAATTCCAAATATAACTGTATTGTACTTGACACACTCGGAACAAATAATGTTAAAATTGCACCCCAGACATACCTCATATAACATTCATCAAACTCATCATGCTACCGCCCATTCTAGGAAACCAGCCCATTTCATCCCCCTTACCTGCCTTTCAACTCCCGTAAATCCCGTAAAGTGAAATTCCTATAACCCTCACTTAAATCCCTCTCCCATCTCCCCCCATACACCTCCTTATTTCTACACTTTGTCCTATAAAAAGTTGCTGTTAATGCATTAATTCTTTCACACACGTTCGCTCCTCTCATAGCCCAAGACATATAAATATAATCTGTAATTATATACCCTACCGCATTCTCTACCATCTGATTCACCCCACCTATGTCTAAGCTTAAAACCCTCAACACCTGCAAACCCCCCCCTCCCACTAACCTTATTACCTTACCCAACCAAACCCTTATTAGTTCAATACATTCGCAAAAATACACTATATGGAAAACAGTCTCCCATCCACCACAAGCCTTGCATATCCCATCCTCCCGTATTCTCTTATGGAATAAAACCATTCCAGACGGTAAGATCCCATGTAAAAATCTATACATTACTTCTCGTACTTTAGGTTTTAAACGTAATTTGTTCAAACGCCCCCAGATATTACGCCAATCATACATCGGATAAACACCTTCTACCACTGCTACCACTGCCTTACCTTCCACCCCATCAAGGTTTCCCAATTTAATATGTGAAGGATCGCTCATGTTTATGAGGACCCGTAACATTGCCTCACCTATTATGAACTCCCTACCCACCCACCACCGTTGCATATCCTGACGTATCTTATGAAGTCCGCCTTCCCTCGCCCCCCCCTCCCGCTTATAACTACGTTTCAAATACACACTCATAATCCTCTTTTCAACAGCTATAAGACCCAGCCCTCCACGGCCAACCGGGAGTGTGACAACCGCTCTACCTAACCATTCGCTTCCAGTACCCCAAATGAATCTAAAAACGCGCTTTTGTAACCTTTGTATCTCACTACGAAGTATCGGATATATTGCTGCTACATGCCAAAGTTTACTATATAATAGGACATTCGTTGTAATTACTCTTTGATGCAAAGTTAAGTGTGCAGCTCGTAAACCACTGAGGCGCTTCAGTACACCATCTACAATACGCACTGAATTTATTTGTTGTGCTAACTTGATATCACTTACATAAACGATCCCACATATCAGTAATTGGTCCACCTTTTTCCACCTTTCAACTACTTCACATTCCTCACTTAACCTATCTCCAAGATCCATATACTTCGTTTTCTCCTTATTAATTGACATGCCAGAAGCCTTTTCAAAAACATTTACTAACTTTTCCACCCGAGGCAAATCCCTGTTACCACTTACTAAAATCGTTGTGTCATCAACATATCCAACAATGCCAGCCCCCCCACCCCTTTCGTCACCAACCCCATTTGCTGCCAATAAGACCCTAATTCCTCTATAAAAGGGATCCTGTAAACACGCAAAAAATATTTGTGAAAGGGGACAACCTTGACGTAGACCCCTGCTCATCTGAATTTGTTCTCCTAACCTTCCATTTACCTGCACCCGCAAGGATGCATCTTGATACATTAATTTGGCCCATGATATAATTTCCTCTCCAAACCCCTGCCATCTCATAATCTTCCATAACGCTTCCCTTTCTACACTATCATATGCCGCCTCCCAATCTATAGCCAACACCCCCCCCACTCCCAATTTTACTCTTTCTTCAATAAAACTTCTAATCAAACCATGCCCGTCATACATAGACCTTCCCGGCACCCCATATTGTCCCTTATCGATCACTTTACCCAGGACCTTTTTTATTCTGTTAGCTAAAATTCTTGCAAAAATCTTATAATCACCACACAATAACGAAATAGCACGATAGTCTTTAACTGTTAATGGCTCACCTTTAGGCACTAAAACGACCACAGCCATCCGCTGCTGTGCCCCTAAAACCCGATCCCGCTTAATGATATTGAATAATCTTACCAAAAATTCTTTTAAAACGCTCCAATTTTGGAGATAAAAGTCACTGGGCAACCCATCAATTCCTGGTGCCTTTCCTAATTGCGCCCCGGATAAAGCTACCCATGTCTCGCACTCCGTTATCGGCCCTTCCAAAACGAATCGATCATGCTCTGTCAACTCACACTGCACAAACCTTCCAATTGACTGTAATGCTATTTCACTTATTCCCACACTTTGCGTTTTCAACTTAACCCAAGCATCAATATACCCACTCATACCCTCAGTCGTCGTCAACACCTGGTCCACTTTATACCCTTGCATACCTACCTGAACATTCAACCCCATTAACTCCATTGCCTTGCGACGTGTGTGTTGACTCCGCAACACACACGCCGACGGCCGATCTCCCCACAAAACCTCCTCAATCCCGCCCTTAAGCCTTTCCCCATCAAACCTCTCATTTTGTAAATTCCGGATATTTTCCTTCAAACTTTCAATTTCAATAACAGGATAATTAGCATTAATTTGTGCATAACATTCGCGCAACTGCCCCTCTAAATATTTTTGAAAACCGTATTGTAACTGATTATATCTCTTCCCTCGATTAATATAATATTCCTTAATACGTTTTTTAGCTATTGTTTCCCACCAATTAACCATGGCAACATCCCCTGGAGCTTCTACCACTAAACGATCCCACATATGTCCAAAAGACAAAAGACTATCCTCTTCCTTTAATAACTTTACATTCAATTTCCAAAATGATGGACCCCTCCGAGGCACACCCTCAATATCCACATCTATTACCACTCCTCTATGATCGGAAAAAACCACATCTATCACATCCACCCTCCGCACAGTAACCGCACAAGGCACGTACATTCGGTCCAACCTCGCCGCATAACCTCGTTTAATGAAGGTATGCTCTACCATCCCTCCCCCCCCACACACATCCTTTAACCCCACCCCGGTCAATATATCCCCCAATATACCCAAACAACACCCCGCACCTCTGGGCTCCACATCTTTACGACGTATCACGCAATTCCAATCTCCGCCTATTATTGCAACATTCGGTAAACCACGTAAAAAATAGACCAGCACGTCCCGAACAAATTTAGTTTTAATACTCACGTCACCCTCAGCCGGACCATATACACATACTAAACTAATGGGAACCCTACCCCAAGTTCCATCCACCCTAATTACCCTCCCCTCCCCCCCTTCACTACGCCTTACTATAAACGGGCTAGTTTCCTTTACCAAAATGGCAGCCCCACCTTTCAAACGCGTCGCATGTTCCATGTACACATTATAACCACTCATATCCAACTCATAACCAGGCCTAAAATTATGTTCCTGTAAGAATACCACATCCACACCAAGTCGCACCAAATACTCATTAAACCACTTAAGCTTCCTCTCAGCTCTCAACCCGTTAATATTTATAGTAAAACACTTGAATTCAACAAATGGGTTTTCCTTTTGTCCCCGGCATTGACTTTACCCCAGTTCGTTTTGCAACACCTCTGTCCCTCCCCCCTTTGTTGGGAATCACCTTTGCAATCCCTTGATCCTTGGGTTCACCATTCCCTCTCTTCTGTACCTCCACCCAAGACTTTTTCCCAGGGCGTTGGGCAGGAGTTAGCACATCATCAGAATCCGATGATGCTGCAGTCCTCTTTCGTGTCCCGCCCTCCACCTGCATTTTGACATCAGAAGCACCGTCCTGATGCACCTCCACCTCTACTGCATGCACCTTCAATCCTGTAGACTCTCTCGTCGACAAACCGTCATCTTCTGCCATACCATCATTCACAGCCTTCCCCAGAACTGAGCCTGGGTCTTCCACCTGATCTAGGACCGATTCCTCTAACAGGTCATCCAACGCCTTTACCAAAGACGCCGCCACTTCTTCACCCATATTAGGTAGTCTCTCCTCAAAAACCTTATGTATGTCCAATGACTGAGATTCTCCTTGTAGCGTTACAACTGGCGATTCAAGCTCCTTTTCTTTGTCTACCTCCTCACTCCATGACAACCGTTGTTGGGGCGGTGTAGCAAGAGACTGTTCTCGCTCATCGCCAACCTCGTCCACTGGCTGCTGTTGCTGCTGTTGCTGTTGCTGCTGTTGCCGTTGCTGTTGTGCCGGGTACCCACTTCGTTTCTCACACTGCGCCGCGATGTGGTCATATGACCCACATAGCCGACACGTACGTTGTTGCCCCGCATACGTTACATAGACTTGAGTCCTTAATTCTTTCAACACAATATATGAAGGAATAGGGTGCCGAAGAGTCATTTTAACTGTATACGCGCCTTCCAGCGCACCTGCATACGGTCCAGTTGCCCATCTCCCTGCTGTGGCTACGTGAACCGTCCCATAAGTACGCAGTTCACTGGTAATATCAAAATCAGTCGCCTCAAAAGGCACATTCCTGATTTTCACCCAGGTGTAATGTCGAGATACATCATGAAGTCTCACCGACACAGCTGTATTAACCTGTATGATGGTCTCCTGATACTTGTCGACCACTGCCTCGTAGACTTGTGCAGACGTCATCTTAACGAAGATTCTTGTCATTCCATTTAATGCGACACCACATATCTCCTCATTTGCTATACCATAGGTATCGCGAATGATCGCTGGTAATAATAAATCCATGTTGGATCCTGTGACAGCACCACGGATCATCTCAATGCAGACAGTGTTGATTCTTCTTCTGCTATTCAGCGCCATGTTGGAGAAAATAAAGTTTCCACCAACCAACGCTAGGGGCAGCTCAATCAGGTAAACTGCGCAAAACAAACTCAAACAGGAGCGTCTGCGCAGCTCGTCCACACGGCTCGGAGGCGATGAGGACAATGAGTTATCACAAGTTATATACACTGATGGATCTAAACAGGAGTCTTCTGGCAGGGCTACATCTGCTCTTGTTGCCACCTCCCTTGTTAAAAACGATAATAAATTTGAGTTAGGCATAAGAATTAACAACTGGGCATCTACACTGCAAACTGAATTGTTTGCAATCCTAATGGCGCTAAAGCTAACCTATGACACTGAGCTTGACTCTTATCATCATTACTGATTCTATGTCATCACTGAAGGCTCTTGACTCATATAATGACTCCAACAACATGCTCATTGGAGAAGCCAGGTATAGATACTCAAAAATTAGGGACAAAGGAATTAATGTACAATTGCTATGGATCCCATCACACATTGGATTACTCCTTCGTGATAAAGTTGATATGTTAGCCAAGAAGAGTACCCAGAAGGAGAATGTAGAATATAACTTTGGTATAACTGTGTCTAGCATTAGGAATAATATTAGGAGATAAGTAAATAATGAAAATGATTGTTATAGGAATGCAGTTAGAAGCCTGAGTAGATCTATAACCCACTATGAAAACATGAACGTAGGTAAGTATGTTTATGGAGCAACTTGCAATGTGAACAGACTGGCTGATGTTGTAGTGGCCAGGCTTAGGCTTGGTTACAAGTACTTCTGGCAGTTTGGGAGACACACAGATGATGATCAAACTAAATGTAAATTATGTGATCAGGCATATGGTCACTGTCTTGAACACTATGTGATTAATTGTCCACTTATTGAAGAATACAGAGACAGACAGTATAATAACCTATGTGACATGTCAAGATATCTTATTAATGAAAATAAGATACCAGATATACTAAGCAAATTTCCTAAATTTGCTTGTAACAGATAAGTGAACTATAGATATGTAGATATAAATCCATATGTATTCCTGTTAACCCCTTGGGGCCTAGTTCCTGGGCCTTTTGTGTATCCATATGCTCTTGTGCTACCGTCCACAGGATGGATATGGGGTGCACAATAAACTAGCCACTTCGGTGGCAAAATCTAAAAATCCCAGAAGAATCCAGAGGCTCCCTGTCTGCCAACCACTTTAAACCTGATGACAATTCATTATGCCGAACATATCCTGAACATATTCTTTCAGCCGCCATTATTTCCGTTCTTTTTCAATCCTTCAGTTCTCATTTAATACTACCTGGAGTTTACCTGGAGAGAGTTCCGGGGGTCAACGCCCCCGCGCCCCGGTCTGTGACCAGGCCTCCTGGTGGATCAGAGCCTGATCAACCAGGCTGTTACTGCTGGCTGCACGCAAACCAACGTACGAGCCACAGCCCGGCTGATCAGGAACCGACTTTAGGTGCTTGTCCAGTGCCAGCTTGAAGACTGCCAGGGGTCTGTTGGTAATCCCCCTTATGTTTGCTGGGAGGCAGTTGAACAGTCTCGGGCCCCTGGCACTTATTGTATGGTCTCTTAACGTGCTAGTGACACCCCTGCTTTTCATTGGGGGGATGTTGCATCGTCTGCCAAGTCTTTTGCTTTCGTAGTGAGTGATTTTCGTGTGCAAGTTCGGTACTAGTCCCTCTAGGATTTTCCAGGTGTATATAATCATGTATCTCTCCCGCCTGCGTTCCAGGGAATACAGGTTCAGGAACCTCAAGCGCTCCCAGTAATTGAGGTGTTTTATCTCCGTTATGCGCGCTGTGAAGGTTCTCTGTACATTTTCTAGGTCAGCAGTTTCACCTGCCTTGAAAGGTGCTGTTAGTGTGCAGCAATATTCCAGCCTAGATAGAACAAGTGACCTGAAGAGTGTCATCATGGGGTTGGCATCCCTCGTTTTGAAGGTTCTCATTATCCAACCTGTCATTTTTCTAGCAGATGCGATCGATACAATGTTATGGTCCTTGAAGGTGAGATCCTCCGACATGATCACTCCCAGGTCTTTGACGTTGGTGTTTCGCTCTATTTTGTGGCCAGAATTTGTTTTGTACTCTGATGAAGATTTAATTTCCTCGTGTTTACCATATCTGAGTAACTGAAATTTCTCATCGTTGAACTTCATATTGTTTTCTGCAGCCCACTGAAAGATTTGGTTGATGTCCGCCTGGAGCCTTGCAGTGTCTGCAATGGAAGACAGTCATGCAGATTCGGGTGTCATCTGCAAAGGAAGACACGGTGCTGTGGCTGACATCCTTGTCTATGTCAGATGTGAGGATGAGGAACAAAATGGGAGCGAGTACTGTGCCTTGTGGAACAGAGCTTTTCACCGTAGCTGCCTCGGACTTTACTCTGTTGACGACTACTCTCTGTGTTCTGTTAGTGAGGAAATTATAGATCCATCGACCGACTTTTAAAGTTATTCCTTTAGCACGCATTTTGTGCGCTATTACGCCATGGTCACACTTGTCGAAGGCTTTTGCAAAGTCTGTATATATTACATCTGCATTCTTTTTGTCTTCTAGTGCATCTAGGACCTTGTCGTAGTGATCCAATAGTTGAGACAGACAGGAGCGACCTGTTCTAAACCCATGTTGCCCTGGGTTGTGTAACTGATGGGTTTCTAGATGGGTGGTGATCTTGCTTCTTAGGACTCTTTCAAAGATTTTTATGATATGGGATGATAGTGCTATCGGTCTGTAGTTCTTTGCTGTTGCTTTACTGCCCCCTTTGTGGAGTGGGGCTATGTCTGTTGTTTTTAGTAACTGTGGGACGACCCCTGTGTCCATGCTCCCTCTCCATAGGATGGTAAAGGCTCGTGATAGGGGCTTCTTGCAGTTCTTGATGAACACGGAGTTCCATGAGTCTGGCCCTGGGGCAGAGTGTATGGGCATGTCATTTATCGCCTGTTCGAAGTCATTTGGCGTCAGGATAACATCGGATAGGCTTGTGTTAACCAAATTCTGGAGTTTACCTGGAGTTTACCTGGAGAGAGTTCCGGGGGTCAACGCCCCCGCGGCCCGGTCTGAGACCAGGCCTCCTGGTGGATCAGAGCCTGATCAACCAGGCTGTTGCTGCTGGCTGCACGCAAACCAACATACGAGCCACAGCCCGGCTGATCCGGAACTGACTTTAGGTGCTTGTCCAGTGCCAGCTTGAAGACTGCCAGGGGTCTGTTGGTAATCCCCCTTATGTGTGCTGGGAGGCAGTTGAACAGTCTCGGGCCCCTGACACTTATTGTATGGTCTCTTAACGTGCTAGTGACACCCCTGCTTTTCATTGGGGGGATGGTGCATCGTCTGCCAAGTCTTTTGCTTTCGTAGTGGGTGATTTTCGTGTGCAAGTTCGGTACTAGTCCCTCTAGGATTTTCCAGGTGTATATAATCATGTATCTCTCCCTCCCTCCCTCCTGTGGCTCTCTCATAAAAAATTCATTTTGATCGACTCTGTCTGGTTAGTGGCTTGCTAAAAACTGAGTCATATTGGGACTTGAGTAGCTCACTCATTTCCTTGCTGTCATCTGTGTAGGACCCATCTTGTTTAAGTTAAGGTGTGTAGCTCATCCTTAGTACATCTTCACTAAGAATATTTTTTAAATTACTGAATGCCTTCAATATAGTATAAACTAAGTATTTATATTTTCATGTACCATATGTGTCTCGCTGTCTAGTATTTGTTAGTTTTAATTAAGGCTGCCCGAAATGCCTTGCAATACAAGGGCATTCTATAAAGTAATTTATATATGTCAATTACCATAATTGTTTAAAGTACGCCATTCTGTAGAAAGTTTTTTTGTTTTTGTTTAGGGTGGGGGGATGACGTGATGCCGTTGAAAGGCATAGATATAGAAGTGTCCCTGTTTGCAGACGATGTGAAGCTAATGAGAATTCAATCGGATGAGGATCAAGCAGGATTACAAAAGGACCTAGACAGGCTGCAAGCCTGGACCAGCAACTGACTCCTAGAGTTCATCCCCACCAAGTACAAAGTCATGAAGATCCGGGAAAGGCAAAGAAGACCGCAGACAGAGTACAGTCTAGTGGGGAGGGCAGAGACTGCAAACCTCACTCAAGGAAGATGATCTTGGGGTGTGTATAATACCAAGCACATCTGAGGTGCACATCAACCAAATAACTGCTGCAGCATATGGGCGACTAGCAAACCTAAGAATAGTTCCGACACCTCAGTAAGGCAAACCAAACCATACCCCCGGCCGGGATTGAACCCGCGGTCATAGAGTCTCAAAACTCCAGCCCGTCGCGTTAGCCACGGGCTAACTTGAGTACCTCAGTAAGGAATCGTTCAGAACTCTACACAGTTTACTAACGTTAGGCCCATACTGGAGTATACAGCACCAGTTTGGAACCCCCACCTGGTCAAGCACATCAAGAAATTAGAAGTATAGTAAGTTTATTCAGGTATACACATATACAGTTACATAGATTATCATACATAGCAGCATATGTGTAGAGAACCTAGGATTACCCAAAAAAGTCAGCGACTTATTTCCACTGGGGGCCTTTTAATACCTTATACAATGTAGCAGATATCTTATTATTGTACTATAAAGGATATATATATTACCTTTGAAGAGTTTCGAGAGTTTATCTACCCTCTGAGCCCGGCCATGGACCAGGCTCGGCTGGTGCTTGCCTGGTCAACCAGGCTATTGCTGCTGGAGGCCCACTGCCCCACATATCCATCACAGCCTGGTTGATCTGGCACCTGGTGAAGATACTTGTCCAGTTTCCTCTTGAAGGCTTCTTGTTCCAGCCGTGTTTCTGATATCTTCTGGTAAGATGTTGAATAGTCTGGGACCCCGAATGTTGATACAGCGTTCCCTTATTGTCCCCATCGCACCCCTGCTCCTCATTGGGTTTATCTTACACTTCCTCCCATATCTCTCACTCCAGTATGTTATGGCAGTGTGCGGATTTGGGACCCGGCCCTCGAGTATTTTCCAGGTATATATTATCACGTATCTCTCTTTCCTCCGCTCCAATGAATACATTTTAAGACTTGCAGGCGTTCCCAGTAGTTTAGGTGCTTTACAGGCTCCAAGATACGATACTACGTGCCGCAAACTGCCCTTCTCACACTATACCATTCACTTATATATCCATACCTCACCTATGCTATCTGTGCTTGGGGTTCAACTGCAACAACACACCTAAAGCCAATAATAACCCAACAAAAAGCCGCAGTAAGAATAATCACTAAATCCCATCCCTGGCAACCCTCCACCCCCCCACTCTTCATAGATCTAAACTTACTCCCTGTTCAGTACATCCACACTTACTACTGTGCAGTCTACATCTACAGGACCTTAAATTCCAATATTAACCTTGACCTAAAACGCTTTCTTGATAGTTGTGACAGAACCCACAGGCACAACACCAGACACAAACATCTCTATGACATTCCCCGTGTCCGACTAAACCTTTACAAAAATTCAATGTATGTCAAAGGCCCTAAAATCTGGAACACCCTACCTGAAAATTCTAAAACTGCAGACACATTCATCACCTTCAAAACTACCATCAGAAAACATCTTATCTCCCTGATACACCCTGTCAACTAATTACACGAATTCCACCTGGTGGTTAACACTTACACTCACTCACCCATTTGACCATAAACAGAAATATCAATCTCAATCTCAAAATAATGAATCTTAACTAGTCATAAGTTGCCCTGTGATACTCCAATACTGAAACTATGTATAGTGCCAAAACAAAAGCATTCACATTGCTAAACTCACAAACTAGTATTTAGTCACTTAGCCATAATACCAACTTACCTCATAATTTTGTAATATTTTAAAACTTAAGATTTAATTTAAGTCTGCCCGAAATGCTTAGCCATGCTAGGTGTTCTAGTGGTACACTCTGTAATTATTATTTTACTACATATAAACCACACAATAACCAAATTCTGTAAACTCAGCATTGTAATCCTTATAGAGAATAAACTTTACAAAATTACAAAACCATCTCTGTATTTGTTCCAGCTCCAATATTTCTCCTTCTTTGAACGGGGCCATCAGCACTGAGCAATATTCTAAGTGAGGGAGCACTAGCGATTTGAAGAGTCACCATCAGCATTATTTCCCTTGTTTTGAAAATTCTCAATACCCACCCCGTCATCTTCCTGGCTGTCGTGATCTTTGTCTTGTTATGGTCTTTGAAAGAAAGGTCCGCTGACATAATTATTCCCAGGTCTTTTACATGTTCCTTACGTTCTAGAATCTATTTGGTGACCCTCTTGAGTTCTTCATTCTTTCCATACCTAAGCAGCTGGAACTTGTCACCATTGAACGTCATGTTCTCCACTGCCCACTGGAAAACCCTGTTTGTCTTCCTGTACTTTTTCAGTGTCCTCTACCGTAGTGACTTTCATGCTTATTTTAGTGTCATCTGCAAATGATGATACAAAAGTGTGCCGGGTGTTTTTTGCCTATGTCTGATATGAGGATGAGAAACAGCAGAGGTGCCAGGACAGTGCCTTGGGGCACTGAGCTTCTGACCTCGCTGATGCTGGATCTTGCCCTGTTCACTGCTACTTTGTGTTGTGTGTTAGGAAACCTAAAATCCATCTGCCTACCTTCCCCGTAATGCCCATGGCCTTCATTTCGTGCGCTATCACTCCATGATCGCATTTGTCAAACGCCTTTGCAAAATCTGTGTAAATCACATCTGCGTTTTGGTCATCTTCCTGTGCCTCCGTAATTCTGTCATAATGGTTCAGCAGCTGTGACAGGCATGATCGTCCTGCTCTAAAACCATGCTGGTTCGGGTTATGTTGGTTGTGCTGCTCCATGAAATTTGTAATCTGCCGTCTCATTACTCTTTCGAAGATTTTTATGATATGCGAGGTTAGGGCTACTGGGAATAAGGTAAAAAGTTAGTTATATGTGTATTAGCTAAAAAAAAAAAAAAAATAATTCTCCTCCCTTTCTGTCCCTTCATTCATAGGTACCTTTTGGCCCTCTTCCTGAACTGGCTCATGCTATGACTGGCTTTGACATGTGCAGGCAATCTGTTCCATATGGCTATGCAATAAAAGGTGTTTGAAGCCTGGCTACTGACTGTGGGTACTACAAAATTGTGCTCTCCCCCCCTAGTACTGTGGTTGCTTTGGTTCCCAGCCTTGACAAAATTAGCAGCAAGATATTCTGGACACTGAGCAATTTTATAAACTTGATTTAGCTTCAGTTGTTTTACTGTCTTCAATATTCAGCATATCCAATGGTTGTAATTCCTCCTGGCCTACATGTTCTCTTTGACCGAGGTCCAGGATGAATCTTACCATTTTGTTCTGGGTGATTTGCAGTTTATCTGTTTTTGTTGTTAAGGCAGAGTACCATGAAGAGCAAGCGTAGTCCATATGACATTGTAGAAGGGCTAGACATAGGGTCCTGCGAGCCTCAGTAGGTAGACACTGCTTGTCTGTAGAGGAACTTCAGCCTCGCATTCGCTTTCTTTACTACACTGTTCCCTATCAGTTCTCCTGACATGCATGGGTCAAAGGGGATTCCCAGATTTTTTACTGAGGAAACTGAAGTGATGGGTTTCCCATTACACCGGACATTAAAATTATTTACCCTTAGTTTGTTTCGTGCCAAAGAGAATGGCTTCCGTTTTCCCGAGGTGTAACAATAGTTTGTCTACTAACCATTTGCTGCAGGACTCCAATTCTAGTGTTATTTATTACATTAGCTACATCTTGTAGGTCTTTACCTGACACTAACAGAGCACTGTCAAAGGTTTGCAACGAGAGTAGTCCCAAAGCTAAGGGGCATGTCCTACGAGGAGAGCTAAGGGAAATTGACCCAACAACACTGGAGGACAGGAGGGAGAGGGGGGGAGCATGATAAGAACATAAGAAGGAAGGAACACTGCAGAAGGCCTACTGGCCCATGTGAGGCAGGTCCAAGTCTCCTAGCGGCTTAAGCCAATGCACCCAACCTAGTCAGGTCAGGTCACATTGACTTAAGGGAGGAACACGGCAACCGACCTGGTAGCACAAGCTATCAGGTCCAACTCACATCCACTCATGTATTTATCCAACCTATTTTTAAAGTTACACAACGTTCTGGCCTCTATAACTGTACTCGGGAGTTTGTTCCACTCATCCACAACTCTATTACCAAACCAGTACTTTCCTATATCCTTCCTGAATCTGAATTTTTCCAACTTAAAACCATTGCTGCGAGTCCTATCTAGGCTAGATATTTTCAGCACACTATTTACATCCCCTTTATTCCTGTCTTCCATTTATACACCTCAATCATATCCCCCCTAATTCTACGTCTTTCTAGAGAGTGCAGATTCAGGGCCCTTAGTCTATCCTCATAGGGAAGGTTTCTGATACATGGGATCAACTTTGTCATCCTCCTTTGTACATTTTCCAGAGAATTTATATCCATTCTGTAATACGGTGACCAAAACTGTGCAGCATAATCTAAATGAGGCCTAACCAAGGATGTATAGAGTTGAAGAACAACCTGAGGACTCCTATTATTTATGCTTCTTGATATGAAGCCAAGGATTCTATTAGCTTTATTGCGAACACTTATGCACTGTTGTCTTGGTTTCAGATTACTGCTAACCAGAACTCCTAAATCTTTTTCGCAATCCGTAATATTAAGATCTACATTATTTAGTTTATATGTGGCATGGTTATTGTCCTGTCCAACATTTAGAACTTTGCATTTGTCTATATTAAACTGTATCTGCCACTTCTCCGACCACTGCATCAGTCTATTCAAATCTTCCTGGAGTGCTCGAATGTCCTCGTCAGAATGAATTCGACGGCCTATTTTGGTGTCATCGGCAAACTTGCCGATGTCGCTCTTTATGCCCTCATCTATGTCGTTTATGTATACTGTGAACAGCAGGGGGCCCAACACTGACCCCTGTGGAACACCGCTCGTGACGCTTCCCCACTTTGATTTCTCCCCATTTATGCAAACTCTCTGCTGCCTATTTGTCAACCATGCCTCTATCCAGGAAAAAAATTCTCCTCCTATTCCATGTGCCTTAATTTTCCTCAATAGTCTCTGATGTGGGACCCTGTCAAAAGCCTTACTGAAGTCCATATACACAATATCATATTCATTACCATGATCTACCTCCTCAAATACCTTAGTGAAAAAAGTTAATAAATTCGTAAGGCAGGAACGCCCCTTTGTAAAACCATGCTGAGATTCGTTGATTAATTTATGCTTTTCAAGGTGGCTACGAACTGCCTCAGCAATTATTGATTCCATAAATTTTCCCACTATGGAGGTTAGGCTTATTGGTCTATAGTTCGAAGCTAAAGACCTGTCACCTGTTTTGAAAATAGGTATCACATTTGCCATTTTCCACTTATCTGGCACCATGCCAGTTTGTAGTGATATGTTGAAAAGATTAGCCAAAGGTGTGCTAAGCTCCTCTTTACATTCCTTTAGAACCCTTGCATACAGTTCATCAGGGCCTGGGGATTTGTTAGGTTTTAATTTATCTATTTGCCTAAGGACCATGTCACTTGTGACTAATCGTGCACAGTTTATTATCGTCCTGTTCTACATAATTTATCATTACTGGAATATCGCTGGTATCCTCCTGTGTAAAAACTGAGAGGAAGTATGTGTTAAAAATTCTACACATTTCCTTATCACTGTCAGTGAGCTGACCCGAGGAACTTTTGAGTGGGCCTATCTTGTCCCTGATCTTACTTCTGTATACCTGAAAGAATCCTTTTGGGTTAGTCTTCGATTCTCTTGCAACTTTAACCTCATAATCTCTTTTTGCTTTTCTAATTCCCTTTTTTATTTCTCTCTTTAACTGAATATATCGATTTCTCAATTGCCCCTCTCCTCTTTTGATTTGCCTATATATGCCTCTCTTTTGACCAATCAGATATTTTAATCTATTGTTCATCCATTTAGGATCATTTTTGTTTGATCTGATTTCCCTATTTGGAACATAATTTGACTGAGCAGCTAGAACTATGCCCTGGAAAGCATCATATCGGCAACCATCACCACCTACCTGACCCTTAGTCAGGTCATTCCAGTTCAGCCCACCTAAGTAATTTTTCAGTCCTATGAAATCAGCCAAGCGAAAGTCAGGGACGGAGACTTGATTGCCATTATTAGGGGAATTCCATGATATATTAAAACTGAGTGATTTGTGATCACTTTCCCCAAACTCATCATTAACCTCAAGATTATTAATTAGTGTTTCCCTACTGGCAAGAACCAAGTCAAGGAGGTTATTTCCCCTAGTTGGCTCTGTCACAAACTGTTTTAAAAAACAATCCTGGATCGTATCAAGAAAGTCACCTGACTCTAAATTTCCTGTCAAATTGCTCCAGTCAATCTGTCTATAGTTGAAATCTCCCATTAGCACAACATTTTCGTATGTAGATGCCTTACGAATTTCGTCCCATAGAAGTTTACTGCACTCCCTATCAAGATTTGGGGCCCTGTAAATCACACCCAAAATTAGTTTTTCTCGGCCCTCGAGAAGTTGTAACCAAACAGATTCAGTGGCTGACGCTTCTAATTTAATATCTTGTCTAACACAACAATTTAGATTGTCTCTGACATACATCGCTACTCCACCACCTTTCCTGTTGACCCTGTCAGTGTGGAATAATTTATAGCCTTGTATGTGACATTCAGAGGGCATCTCTCTATCTTTCAGATTGAGCCAGGTCTCTGTTATTTTATTTTTTTATTATCACACTGGCCGATTCCCACCAAGGCAGGGTGGCCCGAAAAAGAAAAACTTTCACCATCATTCACTCCATCACTGTCTTGCCAGAAGGGTGCTTTACACTACAGTTTTTAAACTGCAACATTAACACCCCTCCTTCAGAGTGCAGGCACTGTACTTCCCATCTCCAGGACTCAAGTCCGGCCTGCCGGTTTCCCTGAATCCCTTCATAAATGTTACTTTGCTCACACTCCAACAGCACGTCAAGTATTAAAAACCATTTGTTTCCATTCACTCCTATCAAACACGCTCACGCATGCCTGCTGGAAGTCCAAGCCCCTCGCACACAAAACCTCCTTTACCCCCTCCCTCCAACCTTTCCTAGGCCAACCCCTACCCCGCCTTCCTTCCACTACAGACTGATACACTCTTGAAGTCATTGTTTCGCTCCATTCTCTCTACATGTCCGAACCACCTCAACAACCCTTCCTCAGCCCTCTGGACAACAGTTTTGGTAATCCCGCACCTCCTCCTAACTTCCAAACTACGAATTCTCTGCATTATGTTCACACCACACATTGCCCTCAGACATGACATCTCCACTGCCTCCAGCCTTCTCCTCGCTGCAACATTCATCACCCACGCTTCACACCCATATAAGAGCGTTGGTAAAACTATACTCTCATACATTCCCCTCTTTGCCTCCAAGGACAAAGTTCTTTGTCTCCACAGACTCCTAAGTGCACCACTCACTCTTTTTCCCTCATCAATTCTATGATTCACCTCATCTTTCATAGACCCATCCGCTGACACGTCCACTCCCAAATATCTGAATACGTTCACCTCCTCCATACTCTCTCCCTCCAATCTGATATCCAATCTTTCATCACCTAATCTTTTTGTTATCCTCATAACCTTACTCTTTCCTGTATTCACCTTTAATTTTCTTCTTTTGCACACCCTACCAAATTCATCCACCAATCTCTGCAACTTCTCTTCAGAATCTCCCAAGAGCACAGTGTCATCAGCAAAGAGCAGCTGTGACAACTCCCACTTTGTGTGTGATTCTTTATCTTTTAACTCCACGCCTCTTGCCAAGACCCTCGCATTTACTTCTCTTACAACCCCATCTATAAATATATTAAACAACCACGGTGACATCACACATCCTTGTCTAAGGCCTACTTTTACTGGGAAAAAATTTCCGTCTTTCCTACATACTCTAACTTGAGCCTCACTATCCTCGTAAAAACTCTTCACTGCTTTCAGTAACCTACCTCCTACACCATACACCTGCAACATCTGCCACATTGCCCCCCTATCCACCCTGTCATACGCCTTTTCCAAATCCATAAATGCCACAAAGACCTCTTTAGCCTTATCTAAATACTGTTCACTTATATGTTTCACTGTAAACACCTGGTCCACACACCCCCTACCTTTCCTAAAGCCTCCTTGTTCATCTGCTATCCTATTCTCCGTCTTACTCTTAATTCTTTCAATTATAACTCTACCATACACTTTACCAGGTATACTCAACAGACTTATCCCCCTATAATTTTTGCACTCTCTTTTATCCCCTTTGCCTTTATACAAAGGAACTATGCATGCTCTCTGCCAATCCCTAGGTACCTTACCCTCTTCCATACATTTATTAAATAATTGCACCAACCACTCCAAAACTATATCCCCACCTGCTTTTAACATTTCTATCTTTATCCCATCAATCCCGGCTGCCTTACCCCCTTTCATTTTACCTACTGCCTCACGAACTTCCCCCACACTCACAACTGGCTCTTCCTCACTCCTACAAGATGTTATTCCTCCTTGCCCTATACACGAAATCACAGCTTCCCTATCTTCATCAACATTTAACAATTCCTCAAAATATTCCCTCCATCTTCCCAATACCTCTAACTCTCCATTTAATAACTCTCCTCTCCTATTTTTAACTGACAAATCCATTTGTTCTCTAGGCTTTCTTGTTAATCTCACTCCAAAACTTTTTCTTATTTTCAACAAAATTTGTTGATAACATCTCACCCACTCTCTCATTTGCTCTCTTTTTACATTGCTTCACCACTCTCTTAACCTCTCTCTTTTTCTCCATATACTCTTCCCTCCTTGCATCACTTCTACTTTGTAAAAACTTCTCATATGCTAACTTTTTCTCCCTTACTACTCTCTTTACATCATCATTCCACCAATCGCTCCTCTTCCCTCCTGCACCCACTTTCCTGTAACCACAAACTTCTGCTGAACAATCTAACACTACATTTTTAAACCTACCCCATACCTCTTCGACCCCATTGCCTATGCTCTCGTTAGCCCATCTATCCTCCAATAGCTGTTTATATCTTACCCTAACTGCCTCCTCTTTTAGTTTATAAACCTTCACCTCTCTCTTCCCTGATGCTTCTATTCTCCTTGTATCCCATCTACCTTTTACTCTCAGTGTAGCTACAACTAGAAAGTGATCTGATATATCTGTGGCCCCTCTATAAACATGTACATCCTGAAGTCTACTCAACAGTCTTTTATCTACCAATACATAATCCAACAAACTACTGTCATTTCGCCCTACATCATATCTTGTATACTTATTTATCCTCTTTTTCTTAAAATATGTATTACCTATAACTAAACCCCTTTCTATACAAAGTTCAATCAAAGGGCTCCCATTATCATTTACACCTGGCACCCCAAACTTACCTACCACACCCTCTCTAAAAGTTTCTCCTACTTTAGCATTCAGGTCCCCTACCACAATTACTCTCACTTGGTTCAAAGGCTCCTATACATTCACTTAACATCTCCCAAAATCTCTCTCCTCTGCATTCCTCTCTTCTCCAGGTGCATACACGCTTATTAAGACCCACTTCTCGCATCCAACCTTTACTTTAATCCACATAATTCTTGAATTTACACATTCATATTCTCTTTTCTCCTTCCATAACTGATCATTTAACATTACTGCTACCCCTTCCTTTGCTCTAACTCTCTCAGATACTCCAGATTTAATCCCATTTATTTCCCCCCACTGAAACTCTCCTACCCCCTTCAGCTTTGTTTCGCTTAGGGCCAGGACATCCAACTTCTTTTCATTCATAACATCAGCAATCATCTGTTTCTTGTCATCCGCACTACATCCACGCACATTTAAGCATCCCAGTTTTATAAAGTTTTTCTTCTTCTCTTTTTTAGTAAATGTCTACAGGAGAAGGGGTTACTAGCCCATTGCTCCCGGCATTTTAGTCACCTCATACGACACGCATGGCTTACGGAGGAAAGATTCTTTTCCACTTCCCCATGGACAATAGAAGAAATAAAGAAGAACAAGAGCTATTTAGAAAAAGGAGAAAAACCTAGATGTATGTATATATATATGCATGTGCGTGTCTGTGAAGTGTGACCAAAGTGTAAGTAGGAGTAGCAAGATATCCCTGTTATCTAGCGTGTTTATAGCAATAAT